>NW_016107724.1:43464-46024 GCF_001604975.1 Cebus imitator | reverse complement strand
AAAAAAAAAAAAAAAAAAAAAAAAAAAAAAAAAAAAAAAAAAAAAAAAAGAGTTACTTCCTTAGACTCTGAAAACATGCTTATGTGATACACTTGAGCTTATGCAGTAATCAATGGAGAAGGAAACTAGGCACTAACTAGGCTTGTTCCAAAACAGCAGTCTGCAATTCAAGTCTTAAATGGCAGCCTATTTGAAATAGATCTGTGTAAATATACCCTTATATAGGAAGGTAGAGAAGAGGGAGCTGGGGGATGGTCTGATCTTAACAAAAAAGAGAAAAGCAAAAGATAGAATGTTATTTGAGTCATGATATTGTCGCTCCCTTTAATTTGAAACAAAACTCTAGTGAGGGAAATTGGTCAAGCCCATCCGGATGACAGCTGATGCAGAAGCCTGAAAAACGCCTCCTGCAGAGGTCAGCTCCCTGAAATATGAAATAGTGTGAAGATAGGATACATAAGAAAGCTAAGTGCAAAATGGCTCTGCTATATTTGGAATGCTGGTGTACCCCTCAAAATTCATACGTTGAAATCCTAACCCCAAAGGTGATGGATATGGCTTGGCTCTGTGTCCCCACTCAACTCACGTGTTGAATTATAACCCCCAATGTTAGGGGAGGAATCTGGGGACAGGTGATTGGATCATGGGGGTGGATTTTCTTTTGCTGTTCTGGTGACAGTGAGGGAGTTCTCATGATATTTGGTTGTTTAAAATTGTGTAGCACCTCCCCCTTCACTTTTTCTCTCTCTCTCCTGCTCCACCATGGTAAGATGTGCATGCTTCCCATTAGCTTCCACCATGATTGTAAATTTCTTGAGGCCTCCCAGCCATGCTTCTTGTACAGCCTGTGGAACTGTGAATCAATTAAACCTCTTTTGTTCATAAATTATCCGGTCTCCAGTAGTACTTTATAACAGTGTGAGAATGGTATAAGGATGTTGTGCCTTTGGGAGACAATTAAGTCATGGAGGCAGAGCCTTGATGAGTGGGATTAGTGCCTTCATAAAGAGGCTGAAGATAAACCCATTTCCCTTCTGCCATGTGAGGTTACAGGGAGAAGACAGCTCTCTATGATGAAGTAGGCCCTCATCAGACACTGAATCTGCCAGCAGAACTTTGATCTTGGACTTTCCAGCCTCCAGACTGTGAGAAATAAATGTCTGTTGTTCATAAGCCATCCAGTCTATGATATTTTGTTATAGCAACCTGAATGGACTAATACAAACTCCAAACAACATAGTTGCCAATATCTTCATTTATGGACACCTCTCACTTCATGGTGGCTGAAGAAGCTGGGTTTCTTTTTGAGTCATATCTCTTACTAGTAGCCACTGGACACTTAGCTGAGTACTTCTGCTCTCTGACTTTCCTCTGAGACTTAAGTGGGGCCATCACTTCTGAATTTTGAAAGCCATAGATAAATCTACCATCTATTATATGGGTCAGTTGGTGAATGATTTACTGATTATCCACCCCTCTGTCACCGCTATAAGAGAAACTGGAGACACCACAATTCATTTTCTTTATACGGTGTTGTCACATGTACATTCTCTCTTGTTTCTTTTGTGGTAGCATGGAGGTCATCCAGAATTTCTCTTGAAGTCTTTCTTATTAATCAACCTGGAGTCAATTTATCCCACCCTAGATTTTAGTTCTCTTTCAAACCAACAAAATTATTGTCAGTCTACTTATATGAAGAACAGCCTGCTTATACCAGAAAGTAACAAAACTATTATTTTAAACATTGCAATTTACTAGTAAAACAATTAGATATACTACAAGAGTAAGTCTTAAAATGCCTATAAATTCTTTTGTTTTCTTCTAGAAAATTCATAAGAAAAATTGATTATAATTTTTCTAAAGGCAAAGAAAGGTGAAAAATTGTATGTATGTTGCACTTACAAATGCATTCTTTAACATTTTTAAGAAGCTACCATACTTTATCTACAATTAGCTATGTGACATTTAAATCCTGTCTCTTCTACTAAAAATTTGCAATAGTTTAAGTAAAAATATACCTTTATCATGTAGACAAAATAATGATAATCTCACTGAATTTCATTTAAAGGATTATTTCAATAATCCCATCCCATCAAATTTTAACAAGCAAGGACACAATCTAACAAAAGAAGAGCCCGGTTGTCAGCAATTAGGCAATTGATAAAAAGAGAAACCAATGCTCTCTAGAAGAACTCACCTTCAGTGAAAGTCTTGTAAAATTTACACATGTAGAATTACAACAAATAAGAGGTCACAATTTTAAAAAGTAAAATCATAGGACTTCATAAGGGAAAAAGCCACCATATATGAGTCAGCAGAAAATAACCATCAACAAACCTAAAACCACAAAGATTTCCATTATTACTGTTTTTTGATACTCAACATAAAATAAATATGTTTACTACATGAGAGAAAATTTAAAAAGTAAATTGAAATCGTTGGAAAGAAGAAAAATATATCTTAAAGCAACACTTCATCTCTACCTAGGAGCTTTGATATTACTTGTGGAAAGCTCAGGGCTAATCCTATCTACATTGGGTGAAAAAAAAAAAAAAAAAAA
>NW_016107724.1:34440-43451 GCF_001604975.1 Cebus imitator | reverse complement strand
AAAAAAAAAAAAAAAAAAAACCTCAAAGAGCTCTGGAATAATAATACCAGGAAATTGAGGCAAAAAAATAAAAGCACATTAAAATCAGAAAGATTCCTTAAAAACCTTTTAAGAAGTGCTTAAAATTCTAGATCCGCACTAATACCTGAATGTTCCTTTTCTTCCCAGTAAAACAGATTTATTTCCACAGAAGATGATAAAACAGAGGGTCTGTGGGTTAGAAATTTCAGGCATTGTTGGCAGCCTGAATGCAGACTCAGCCATTGCCATGCCAGCCAAGAAGACAGCATATTTAAAAGGTGTGACTGAAGAGAGTTTTAAGGAGGTACTACTTACAAAGCTGCCAGTTAAAAAATGCTGAAGCATCTGTGGATTTGCAACAAGGTAGATAAAGTTAATTCTCAGGTTTCTGCAGATATGATAAACTTTTCTAGGCTTTCTGAACCAATTTCCATTTGGTTGTCTACTTTCTAGCTTCCAAAATTTTCTTGCTTTTTCCTTTCTGTGCATATTGTTCTTGTCTTGTACCTCTTCCCTTGCAGTACAAAGAAAGCAGCTATCACATCTTGGCCCAAAAAGGAAAGGGGAGGAAGTATTTAGCAGTGTGGAGAAAGAATTGGAGGAGGGGACTTCTGGACAAGAACTGAAGAAACTTCCTGTCTTTTTCTGAGCCTTCCAAAGTGCTCCAACCTCTGCCCATTACCCAGTTCCAAAGTTGCTTCCACATACTCAGGTATCTTTGTAGCAATAACCCACTCCTTGTACCAATTTTCTTTATTAGTCTGTTTTCACATTGCTATAAAGAACTACCTGAGACTGGGTAGTTTATAAAGAAAGGTTTAATAGACTCACAGTTCCACATGGCTAGTGAGGCCTCAGGAAACTTACAGAAGGTGAAGGGGAAACAAGGCATATCTTCTCATGATGGAGCAGGAGAGAGAGAGCTAAGGTGGAAGTGCCACACACTTTTAAACCATCAGATCTCATGAGAACTCACTCACTCTCAAGAGAACAGCAAGGGGGAAATCTGTCCCTATGATCCAGTCAACTCTGATGAGGCCCCCTCCTCCAATTTGATGTGAGATTTGGGTGGGGACAAAAATCCATACCATATCAAAGTCTCTTAGTTCTTTTAAATTCAACATATCCAAAATGAAATTTATAATTTATTCATAAAAACCTGCTGTGTCAGCTTAAGAAATAATGTGGGTTTAGGCACTAAACTTCTAAGCATATCCCTCTGTGACGTATACCTTTGATCATTTTGTTTTCTTTGTCAATACAAGCTCCTTTCCTATATAATATATATATTTTTTCTTCCCTGAGGCCTTGAATTCCTATTTGCAAAGGTATGGCAATGCAGAAGGTGAATGCCTTCATACACATTGTGAAGATGATGATTCTGTCTTTACGACGACAAGCAGACTGAGAAAGAGGAATGCTTTGGGGGAATGGACACTTACTCAAAAATATTCCCCTGAAAGTATAAAGCTCCAGTCATTTGTAAGTGCTTATTAAAAACCATCAATGTGCTTGCATAGGCTGATACAATGCTGAGAATTTCCTGGAGATCTATCTCCTGCCTCACTGATAAGGCAGCAAAATTGTATTATTCAAATAACAAAATCAGCACTTAGGTGAGGCACAGTCAATAACTGCAGGAATTAACACAAAGACACAGAAAAATATTCTTGGTGGAAGGTTGCTGAGTGTCAGCAGAAGCACTCATTATACTGATGTGAACATGTTAACTTCCACAATTCTCAGCCTCCCTTTCACTCTTTCTTCTTCCCTTCCTTCCCCATGAAGCAAAGAGCATACAATAACACTGGCACACAATAGAAATCAGCAAAAACATTGATGAGAAAGACTTAGTTGTTTCCAGAAATGCCTTATGGGTAATAATGGTAAAGATAATATTAATAATAGATAATATTTGAGACCTTACACTGTTCTGAGTGCTTACTATGTATTTTTAAAATACTACATACCTTTGAGGTAGACACCATTTTTACCTTTATTTTTAGCGATGAGAAAACTGAGCAACAGAGAGGTTAAATCAATTGTTCTAAGTCATACAGCTACTGAATGGCAGAGCTTGGACTTGAACTGAAAGAATCTGGGTCCAGGGTCTGAAATCTTAAACATGACACACTGAAACACTTGGCTAGTATCTGTTTCTCTAAGACATCAAATGGAACATGGGTAAAACTTTAAAACAGAGCACTTAAATTGGTAAACAAAGTGTAGCGATGAGATCATACATGAATCTATTACAATGGTTAGTGCATATGTATCCTGGCTTGACCATGGAGACACTAGCTCTCAGTATTCTTTCATAGCTTTATAAATTAATTGCCTCATATATGTGTAATGCCTGAAGTCAAAACTTATTTTCTTACGAGAACCTTGAATATGCTAAATTTTTGTAATAGAGACAGAATTGAAATATTTAGGTATCTTCTAGAGATAAAAAACTAGGAAATAAAATTTGGACATCAATTCACATACTTTTGCATATAAGACACTACCAATTATATTACTTCTTACCAAATTGTAATACCAGAAAACCACAGAAACCCAAATTTGAAGAATCTTAGATTTCCTTTTCTGTCTTTTTTGTAATGACTATCCTTATTCTTGGTTTATGTTCTAAATGCTGTGATAATATCCTTTATAATTTTATACTTATGGAAATTTTAGAAATAGTTACATATATTTATGAATAATATACCTTATTTTTTTTTCACTTCTCTTGTATTTTTTTTTCTCAAAAAGACTTTTAACATGCTTAGTAGACATCAAGTTTGTACAGTCTTTCAAAAATGCCATATGTCATGACATTTTATAAATGGCACATTTACTCCTGTACCTGTGTTTAGCAAAATACCTCTGAGTACAGTTTATGCTTCTCATCAATGCAGACTGGGAAAGAGATGCTGTCACCAAAAGGTATTCACTACATTTCATGAAGGCAATATTAAGTCAAAGGAAACAGCCCAATTTTGAGACACTTTATGTTTATGCAAAAGCGAATGTCCTTGGAGATGGATGGCTGAGATCTGTAAAATGTATGTTATAATTAAAATTGTAACCAGGGGTTCATGATTTTCTACAGATACCACAAGTCACATTAATTGACTAGGTGGAATTTCAAATTAGCAAAGTACTATAATCAAAAAGAAGAGGGCTACAATTAAATGAGGTTTCCAGTGAGGGTCACCAAGTCAGATAAACCAGATTCTGTCTGCTGCTGCTATGCATTCAAGGATTAAAACAGAATTTTGGAGGGGGATCCCAAGATGGCTGAATAACAGGCAGCTCTGGAAAGCAGCTCCCAGCGAGAGAGACACAGAAGCCAAGTGGTCTCCACAATTCCAAACGAGGTACCAGGTTCATTTTGTGGGTCTGGTGGGACAGTGGGTATAAACCAAATAGAGTAAGTTGAGGCAAGGCAGGGCATTGTCCCACCCAAGAGGTGCATGCAAACGACCGGAGGACCAGGGGATCTCCCCCTCTGGGACTTTGGTTCAGATACAGTGCTCCACCCAAGCCCTCTACAACCCACAGAAGAGCAGCTCGCCAGGCTGAAAAGCCTCAGCAAGCTGCCTGAACAGGGCAGAACAGCAACTTTGGCCAGTGCCAGGGCTGTCAGCATATATCTAGGTAGAAGCACCGGCTGATGCAAAAGCCAGAAATCTGGCTGGACGGAGCCATCTGCCCCTCAGAAAGAAGGGGAACTGAAAACAGGGAAACAGCCCATAAGGCAGGACACATCCACCCCCTCAACCCCTGCACAAAGCCTAGCAGGCTAAAAAACTCTCACTCCAGAGTTTTGCACCCAGAACATCAGTTAGAGAGCAACCAGGAATGATCAAACTTGGTAGGGGGAAGGGAAGCCGCCATTGCAGAAGCCAGCCTAATTCTCCTGAGTAAATAAAAGACGCAGCATCAGTGGCAGCCCAGCAGCACCTCCGCAGGCAGACAAAGGAAAGGCCACCTCCCCAAGCAGCTACCTGAGATCAAAACTATATAAATCCAAGGAGTTGGGAGAAACCAGCACAAGAAGAATGAAACCATCAAAAACCAGAATGCCTCTCCTCCACCACGAGATCACAACTCCTCAACAGCAAGGGAACAACATTGGACAGAGAACAAATTTGATGAATTGACAGAAGGCTTCAGAAGGTGGGTAATGACAAACTTCTCTGAATTAAAGAAACATGTTCTATCCCAATGCAAAGAAACTAAAAACCTTGAAAAAAGGTTAAAGAAAATGCTAACTAGAATAACCAGCTTAGAGAAGAACATAAATGACTTGATGGAGCTGAAAAAAGCAGCACAAGAACTTCAAGCAGCATATACAAGTTTCAATAGCCAAATAGATCAAGCAGAAAAAAGGATATCAGAGATTGAAGATCAACTCAATGAAACAAAATGAGAAGGCAAGAAAAGAGAACAAAGCTTGAAAAGAAATGAACGAAGCCTTCAAGAAATAGGGAATTATGTGAAAAGACCTAATCTATGCTTGATCAGTGTACTGGAAGATGACGGGGAGAATGAATCCAAGCAGGAAAACACTCCTCAGGATATTATTCAGGAGAACTTCCCCAACCTAGCAAGGCAGGCCAACATCCACATACAGGAAATACAGAGAACACCACAACATTACTCCTCTAGACGAACAACCCCAAGGCACATAGTCATCAGATTCATCAGGGTAGAAACGAAGGAAAAAATACTAAGGGCAGCCAGAGAGAAAGGTCAGGTTACCCATAAAGGGAAGCACATCAGACTCATGGTGGATCTCTCGGCAGAAACCCTGCAAGCCAGAAGAGAGTAGGGGCCAATATTCAACATCCTTAAAGAAAATAATTTTCAACCCAGAATTTCATATCCAGCCAAACTAAGCCTCATAAGTGAAAGAGAAATAAAATCCTTTATGAACAAGCAATTGCTGAGAGATTTTGTCACTACCAGACCTGCCCTATAAGAGCGCCTGAAGGAAGCACTAAACACAGAAAGTAAAAACCAGTACCAGCCACTGCAAAAAAGAACCAAATGGTAAAGACCAATGATGCAATGAAGAAATTATGCCAACCAAAGGGCAAAACAGCCAACCAGTAATAAAATGGCAGGATCAAATTCATACATAACAATATTATTGAATGTAAATGGACTAAATGTCCCAATTAAAAGACACAGACTGGAAAATTGGATAAAAAGATAAGAACCATCAGTGTCCTGTATTCAGGAAACCATCTCATGAGCAAAGACACACATAGACTCAAAATAAAGGGATGGAAGATTTACCAAGCAAATGGAGAGCAAAAAAAGCAGGGGTGACAATCCTAGTCTCTGATAAAACGGACTTTAAACCAACAAAAATCAAAAGAGACAAAGAAGGGCATTACAAAATGGTAAAAGGATCAATACAACAAGAAGAGCTAACTATTTTAAATATATACACACCCAATATAGGAGCACCTAGATACATAAAGCAAGTCCTTAATGATCTACAAAGAGATTTAGACTCCCATACAATAATAGTGGGAGACTTTAACACTCCACTGTCAATATTAGACATCGATGAGACAGAAAATCAACAAGGAAATCTAGGACTTAAATGCAGATCTGGACCAAGCAAACTTACTAGACATTTATAGAACTCTCAACCCCAAATCCACAGAATATACATTCTTCTCAGCACCACATCACACTTACTCTAAAATCGACCACATAATCGGAAGTAAATCACTCCTCAGCAAATGCAAAAGAATGGAAATCATAACAAACAGTCTCTCAGACCACAGTACAATCAAATTAGAACTCAGGATTCAGAAACTAACTCAAAACTGCATAACTTCATGGAAAATAAACAACTGGCTCCTGAATGTCGACTGGATAAACAATGAAATGAAGGCAGAAATAAAGATGTCCTTTGAAACCAACAAGAACAAAGACACCTCATACCAGAATCTCTGGGACACATTTAAAGCAGTGTCTAGAGGGAAATTCATAGCAATAAATGCCCACATGAGGAGCAAGGAAAGGTCTAAAATTGACATCCTATCATCAAAATTGAAAGAGTTAGAGGAGCAAGATCAAAAAAACTCCAAAGCTAGCAGAAGACAAGAAACAACTAAGATCAGAGCAGAACTGAAGGAGATAAAGACACAAAAAAACCTTCAAAACGTCAACAAATCCAGGAGCTGGTTTTTTGAAAAGATCAACAGAATAGATAGACCACTAGCCAGACTAACAAAAAAGAAAAGAGAGAAGAATCAAATAGATGCAGTAAAAAATGCTAAAGGGGACATCATCACTGATTCCACAGAAATACAAACTACCATCAGAGATTACTACAAACAACTCTATGCACACAAACCAGTAAATCTGAATGAAATAGACAAATTCCTGGATACTTGCACTCTCCCAAGGCTAAACCAGGAAGAAGTTGAAACCCTGAATAGACCAATAACAAGGGCTGAAGTTGAGGCAGCAATTAATAGCCTACCAACTAAAAAAAGCACAGGTCCAGATGGGTTTACAGCCGAATTCTACCAGACGTACAAAGAAGAGTTGGTATCATTCCTTCTGAAACTATTCCAAATGATACAAAAAGAGGGAATCCCTCCCAACTCATTTTATGAGACCAACGTCATCCTAATACCAAAACCAGGCAGAGACGCAACTAAAAAAGAAAACTTCAGGCCAACATCCATGATGAACATCAATGTAAAAATCTTCAATAAAATACTGGCAAACAGAATGCAAGAGCAATTCATCATGATCAAGTAGGCTTCATCCCAGGGATGCAAGGCTGGTTCAACATAAGCAAGTCTATAAATGTAATCCATCACAGAAACAGAACCAAAGATTATCTCAATAGATGCAGAGAAGAACTTCAAAAAAATTCAACCGCCGTTTATGATAAAAACCCTCAATAAACTAGTTATCAATGGAACATATCACAAAATAATAAAAGCTGCTTATGACAAACCCACAGCCAATATCATAATGAACAAGCAAAAACTGGAAACATTCCCTTTGAAATCTGGCACAAGACAAGGATGCCATTTCTCACCACTTCTATTCAATATAGTATTGGAAGTTCTAGCCAGAGCAATCAGGCGAGAAAAAGAAATAAAGGGTATTCAATTAGGAAAAGAGGAAGCGAAATTGTCTCTATTTGCAGATGACACGATTGTATATTTAGAAGACAACATCATCTCGTGCCAAAATCTCCTGAAACTGATAAGCAATTTCACCAAAGTCTCAGGATACGAAATCAATGTGCAAAAATCACAAGCATTTCTATACACCAATAACAGAGAGCCAAATCAAAAGTGAATTCCCATTCACAATTGCTACATAGAGAATAAAATACCTAGGACTACAACTAGCAAAGGATGTAAAGGACCTCTTCAAGAAGAACTACAAACCACTGCTCAATGAAATAAGGGAGGACAGAAACAAATGGAAAAACATTCCACGCTCATGGTTGGGGAGAATCAACATTGTGAAAATGGCCATGCTGCCCACAGTAATTTACAGATTCAACGCTATCCCCATGAAGCTACCAATGACTTTCTTCACAGAACCAGAAAAAACAACTTCAAACTTCATATGGAACCAAAAGAGAGTCTGCATAGCCAAAACAATCCTAAGCAAAAAGAACAAAGCTGGAGGCATCATGCTGCTTGACTTCAAACTATACTACAAAGCCACAGTAATCAAAACAGCATGGTACAGGTACTGAAACAGAGACATAGACCAATGGAACAGAATAAAGGCCTCAGAAGCAACACCACACATCTATAATCATCTGATCTTTGACAAACCTGAGAAAAACAAGCAATGGAGAAAGGATTCCCTGTTTAATAAACGGTGTTGGAAAAACTGGCTAGCCATGTGCAGAAAGCAGAAACTGGACCCCTTCCTGATATCTTACACTAAAATTAACTCCAGATAGATTAAAGATATAAACATAATACCTAACACCATAAAAACCCTAGAAGAAAACCTAGGCAAAACCATTCAGGACATAGGCATAGGCAATGACTTCATGGCTAAAACACCAAAAGCAATGGCAACAAAAGCCAAGATAGACAAATGGGATCTAATTAAACTCCAGAGCTTCTGTACATCAAAGGAAACAATCATTAGAGCGAACCAACAACCAACAGAATGGGAAAAAAATTTTTGCACTCTACCCATTTGACAAAGGACTAATATCCAGAATCTACAAAGAACTAAAACAGATTTACAAACAAAACAAAACAAAACAAAACAAAAACCCATTCAAAAGTGGGTGAAGTATATGAACAGACACTTCAAAAGAAGACATCTATGAGGCCAATGAACATATGAAAAAATGCTCATCATCTCTGATCACTAGAGAAATGCAAATCAAAACCACATTGAGATACAATCTCACAGCAGTCAGAATGGCAATCATTAAAAAATCTGGAGACAACAGATGCTGGAGAAGATGTGGAGAAACAGGAACACTTTTACACTGTTGGTGGGAGTGCAAATTAGTGCAACCATTGTGGAAGACACTGTGGTGATTCCTCAAGGACCTAGAAATAGAAATACCATTTGATCCAGCAATCCCAATATTGGGTATACATACCCAAAGAATGATAAATTGTTCTATTATAAAGGCACATGCATATGTATGTTCACTGTGGCACTGTTTACAATAGCAAAGACCTGGAGCCAACCCAAATGTCCATCAACGATAGACTGGATAAAGAAAATGTGGCACATATACACCATGGAATACTATGCAGCCATAAAAAATGATGAGTTCATGTCCTTCATAGGGACATAGATGAATCTGGAAACCATCATTCTCAGCAAACTGACACAAGAACAAAAAACCAAACACCACATTTGTTATCACTCATAGGTGGGTGTTGAACAATTACAACACATGGGAACAGGGAGGGGAGCATCACATACTGTGGTCAGTTGGTGGGGGGCTAGGGGAGGGATGAGGGGGT
>NW_016107724.1:0-34295 GCF_001604975.1 Cebus imitator | reverse complement strand
AAAAAAAAAAAAAAAAAAAAAAAAAAAAAAACAGAATTGTGATGTAACAATTTAAATGAAAATATTGTCTTTAGTGATTCACTAGTCCAGATTTCTAAAGACATAAGGACAGGATGAACATAGTTATATGGTGAGTTTAAACTTTCCTTAGAGAAAAGAAAACAGTGGAGAATTTTGTTTTTATATATATAGGCATAAACACCAACTCACTGTCTCATTGGGGATATTGAATGATTGGAAAATATTGGTGATCATGGAGATGAATGCCTTTCCTTTTGTTGTCTTACTTGCTTTGTTATTCCTCCCTGTTAGTAGGAGGAAAATATGTTGGAGGAAAGCCAAAAATGTTCAGAGTTACTCACAACACTTAATGACTTTACAGCTTCAGGTTTCAAGTAAATCTTGTCAAGAGTCCTCTGTTGGACTTACAGAAATGCTGACTCTAAGGAAGTGACAAAAGCTTGCCTAGCCTAAGTGTTTGTATGGAAAACACAAAGAAGGTGAAGGAGATGGAGAGTAAGAATATGTGCTCTCTATTCCAAGACTAAATAGTTACATTTCCAGTAGTCCAGTGGAAAAGAAAAGGGTGGGATTGAACGCTTTTCTATCTTTCTTCATATGGCTAGCTTCCTCCTTTCCTTAAACAATTTTGATGCATTTTAAATGTTATGTCCTCTTCTTTATCTGAGCACTGATTGCAATTGTTTTATGTTTTTTATCTCTCTTACTCATCAGAATGTAAATTACGTGAAGGCACAGACAATTTATCTTGCTTACCTTGGAATTGAACATGCACAGTAGGTGTTTGTGTCAAAAAACTCTGGCCCACTTTATGCCCTTTCAGCCTCACCTTCATTCCAGCCACAGGATTCCATCATTTCCCCCCCACCTCCGTAATTTGTCAATATGTCACATCAGCCAGAACCACACACTTTTCTGATCCACAACTTCTCTATACCAATGTGCAGCTGACCCTCATCTTGAGGGAAATTCTATGATGAATTGGACAAACTCTCCCAAGAGAATTTGAGTGCTGTGGGGAGGAACTGTATTAATACTCTTTTCAATTTTACCTCTTATTTCAGCCACGGTTGTGAGTGACAAGTTTCATTCAAGAGACCAAAATCATGCAGGTTTAATTTGCCAGTACTTCCATTGGCCAACACTATATATTTCTCAATCTCTGCCCCCCACCCCCACCTTTCTAATGTTGTAGAATAGGTTTCCCAGGTGAACCCACTCAAGCATGCCCAACCAAGAAACGTGAGCCATTGAATATCTGTGATCTACCCTGGGCCAGTGCAAGCAGAATTCTATAGGCAATGTTTTCCTCTTAATATTTGGAATGCACAGTCTAGAGAAACATTTGTAAGATCCCCCAAACAGTCCCTGAAGGATTAAGTATTGGTAACCAACAATGGTGGCCAACTTAATGATGCAGTCTTGTTTTATTATACTAATTTCTCATTTCTGTTCTCTAGCTCACTTAAAAATGAATTACTGATGTCATAAAATAATTGATATATTAAATCACACCATATGAAATAAAACAGTTTTCAAAAGAACACTTCTGCTAGCTGAAAATAGGTCTACATTATGTGTGTGCAATATAAAATCATAGCCACAAGTTCAGATGTCGATGAAAAATAAACTGTTGAATTAAGCACGAAGAAAATGAATTACTGAATGTGTACTTTCATATAAAACTCTGATTTGGTGTCAACCCAGGCTAGAAAAGAGTTCAATAAGTGTTCATGAAATAAGCAAGTAAACAAACAAGTGAACACTGCTTATTCTCCAAAGTCCCTCATCAGTCCTTCCACATTACTCTTTCTCTGCTCAACCTTAAATATTGGTATTCTCCAGACTTCTAACTTTTATTCTCTTTTATTCATAGGCAAATAAAGCTAGCGTGAACATTCCTATGCACATCAAAGCTGTAACTATTCTTTATTCTGACTTTTACCTCTTACTCAAAGCCCTCTCCCAGACTCCATAACTACACATGTGTACATGTGCATATAAACACATACAGTTGATACCCGAACAACATGAGGATTAGGGGTGCTGAACTCCTGCACCAGTTGAAAAATCTGTAGAAAACCTTTGACTCCCCCTAGAATTCACCTATAATAGCCTATTTTTAACCAAAAGCCTTAACAATCACATAAATAATTAACATACATTTTATATATTTTTTTTTACAAAAAAGTAAGCTAGAGAAAAAAATGGTATTTAAAAATCATGAGAAAGAGAGAATATATTTACTGTTTATTAAGTGGAAATGTATCACCATAAAGATCTTCATCCTTGTGGCCTGCAAGTTGAGTAGGCTAATGAAGAAGAGAAAGGGAAGTTGGTTTTGCTGTCTCAGCAGTGACAGAGGCAGAAGAAACTCCTCATCTAAGTGAACCCACACAGTTCATATTTGTGTTGTTCAAGGGTCATCTGTAGGGAATATGTTTACGCTTTTAATTCCCACTATTTTTCTACCTGAATTCCATATGAAACTTCAAACTCAATATATCTAAAGAAGAAATCATCATGTTCCTCTTGAAATCTACCAGTCTTTCTGGGTTTTCTTTATTGAGGAGCGGTTTCACCATTCTTCGAACTCATAAGCCTGAAATCTGAATCTTTCTTAATTCTAATCCATCATTACCCATGTCCAATTTGTTACAAAGTCCTATACTTCTATCTCTTAAATATGATGTAAATTTCCCCAATTACCACACTCACGACTACTTCATTAAATTAGATTGCTTATTCCACTGTGATAAAATCATAACTAGTTTCTTCAATTTCATTTTTACCACTATATCTGGATAATGTAGTGATCTTCCTAAAATTCTTGCAATGTCCTTGTTTTAACTTTTTAATCGTATCCCCTGGCCTCTCGCTTAAAGCTGAAATTCTTAACCTTGCAAAACCCTTTATTATATGGATCCCGCTTATTTCTCTTATTCTTTATCTCACTTCCCCACATGTACTTTTTGCATCAATCACACAAAATTCCCAACTAAAACGTGCTCTTTCTATTTCTGTGTGTTTATACATCAGGTGTGCTTCTTTTTGTAGCATCCCTCTCTCTCAGCCACCCAGCTTATTTCATTATTTAAGAGGTAACTCAAAGCTCACTTCTTGAAAGCTTTAACGAGTTTCCCTCCCATATTCTTAATCCCAAGATTGAATTGGATATTACTCATCACAACTCTCTTTAGTTCTTTACCATTCAATGTCTTATTTTCTTATAATATTAACATTGTTGTCCAGTATATTAACTATTGGTTTCTTCATTTTTATTTTTTTTTAGACAGCAAGTACCTTTAGGTTAGGGACTATATTTTTGAGATACATCAGAGTGTCTGAATATAATATATCCCCAATAAATGCCTCCTGCATAACATAATCCATGATGTTAGAAATTACCCCACTGTGTAATATTGTCAAAAGTATACTTTAAGGGAGGCATTAGTTTCTTCCATTTTCTGGAAAAGAAAAACGAAGTTTAGAGAACATGAGGCTTACTCAAATACACAGGAGAGAAACAGCAAAACCATTTTGCAAATCTTTGTCTACATAAATATATGGTTCTTATTCTGCTCTATGTCATATCATCTCCTTAAGTCCCATATCAATTGGACATGGAGAAAAGAGTCAGTATTACGAGAGAGAACTTGGGATAAAAAATAAATCTAAGTAAGGACACTATAAATTTCTTTGTTTTTATTCTTATTGTTGTCATTACTTTCTTGTTGCTTTGTATTACATTAAGGAGAAAGATTTCTGTCTCTTTTAACAAACTATATTAAAAAGAAAATCTTACATGCAAAACCCCCAAAATTCATTAACCTACTTTGCCTACATTGTTTTTTCTAACCTTTGGATGATCAATAAACATAAACATGGCTTGACTTCAAAGGCAACTATTTCTTTTTAATACTCACCGATCTTCGGAATTTGACAAATCTAAAAAAAAACGGGCTCCACAATTTTGTTAAACACCAAAGAAAACCAAGTTCTCCCTCAAATAAAAACAAAGACACATTTTTTCATGTTAGAAATGATATTCTTTGCTTGTCAATCTGGTCAATGTAAGCATAAAGAATAGTTTCTTTTATTATTATTTTATTTTACAGTAAGAGTTTTGTTTAGGGCTCAAAGTAGCATTTGTTTTTGATATTCTTGCTTTATAGGTACATAGATTTGTAAAAATCCTTTGCCAGCTAATGGGAACAGTGGAGATTTTCTCAAAGTGAAATGAAGAAGAAATGTGACAGTAAATTCCCTAAACTATGGATTTGCTTGGAACTGTACTTTGGAAAAAAGTCTCAACCCACCACAGATGTTAAACTCTAGATGAGGAAACACATTCAGAAATGTTTAAGATGAAGTGTACTGATGAAGCAAATTACTTTGAAAGCATCAAAATATAATTTAATGAAATGTTAGAGGGATAAACAGAAGATGGTCAGATATTTAATTAGTTATAGAAAAATGCTAATTGTAAAGTCTGGGTGATGAGCTCATGGTTATTCACCACAAAATTCTTTCAACTTTTCTATATGTTGATAAAATGTATAGTAATATGTTTAAAATCAATCACAATAAAATATTTAAAAATATAATTGATCCCATGCACAATTTCTGGACTTGAGCCAGTTGTCAGATCCAGAACTCACTAACTGAAGAAAATACTCGGTTTCTTTATGAAACCACCATGAAAAACTGTGACCAGGATATTCACTAGTAACTTCCTGAGTCTTTTCCTAAAGGAAGCATTTATTTGGCTAATTATATTTTCCTAAAGGAGCCAATTTATTTGGCTAGTCATTTATTTGGCTAATTATACATTGGGAAAAGAGAATACCTCCAAATCTTTTGAGAATGTCAGTATACAAGGTTTATACTGGCATTGAGGAAAAGTGTGGCATTGAGGAAAAGTGTCATCTTAGCCCCATAAAAGAATACAAATAGATGTTTCTAGGTAACAAATGTCCTAGGGCCAGTTCAGCTCATAGTTATGACCACACACCATGGTTATTTTCCAGTTCCTAAATGTATAATTGTGCTAGTTATAGTTGGTAGTCAGTAGAACCTCACATTAGTTCCTTGAGCTGTGATATAAGGGAAATAATAGAGGGAAAGTTTAAATGGAAGCCTCTGAAATTGCCCCTTCACTTCTGGCCAAGATAGTAAATAAGGTAGTAAAATAGTAAATGTAGTCAAAATAATAACATATTGTAAAAGGTATCTATGAGATTAGTGAAACATTCATGATATAAAATATGCAGAGGTATTAGCCCTCATCATATTCCTCTTAATTTAAAAGTCTGGTCCCTGCAAAAATTAAATAAATCCAGAAACTCAACCAAGTAGAAGCCCAAATTGCAGCTTCTATGTCAGATATACTCTTAATACTAGCACAAATTAACACAGCCTCCAGCACATTTTATGTGGCCACTCATTTGATGAATGCACTATTTTCCAGTCCTATCAATAAGTAAGATAAAAAAAGAGTTCACATTCACACAGAATAGACAAAAGTATGCAGTATCATCTTTCCCCAAGACAGTGGAAATTCTCTTGGTCTCTCTCAAAGTATAATCCCAAAGTGATTTGGGCCATACAAACATTCCACAAAACATTACACTGGTTAACTATATGGATGGCATTGTGTTAATTGGATTGAAGTATAAATTGGAGTCTTAAGCAAGACAAATGTGCTGTAGAGGATTAGAAATGCACCCTATAAAGATTCAAGGGCCTGCTTCATCAGTGAAGTTTTAGGTACCTAGTAGTCTATGGCATGCCATATTATCCCTGCGATTTAAAAGGAAATTATTACATCTCACATCCTCCAGCACAGAGATACATAATTTATGATATGCATTTGTAGGTTCTGAAAGTAGCATATTTGTTTTATATTTGGAAAGAACACTCTTTTTTTCTTTCAGCTAAGGGGGAAAAAATGCTGTCAGCTTCAACAGGTACCTAGAGAATGAAAAATCCCTCAAAAAGTTTCAGGTTATGATTCAGGTGGCTCTGACTCTTGGAATATATCCCTGTATGGTACTAAAGATAACTAGAATAAGAAAAGAATAAACTTACTATCATGGCTATGATAGTAAGTCCCAGTAGAAGAATCATAACATCAATTCTGAGGACTCTAGAGAAGTGCTATGTCACCTGCCTATGCTGATTTCACCCGGATGTTGACATTGACACAGAGAATTGTATGCATGAAGTAGACTGGAGCATGTGCCAAAGGATCAAGGTGATACGCAAGACATGTATCTGCCCGTCATGACAGAATTCCACGCTTTCTGATTTAAGACATCTTAATCCAGAGTCCCAACAACTGATCATGTAAAACATTAGCATGCAATCAAGTTATTAAGCAGCAGAAAAATGTGATCTGTCAAAAAAAAAAAAGAAACAAAAAAGCAGACCCCAAATGACACAAATGTTGGAAATAACAAAAAAAGACATTAAAAATCACTCTTTTGAGTACTTTAACAATTTAAGCGAAAAAATGAACAGGAAGAATGAAAGGATGGGAAATTTCAATAGAGTAAGACAAATTAAAAAGAAAACAAGTGTAAATTTTAGAACTGAAAAGTACAACATCTGACATGAAAACTTCTTTGGATGGGCTTAATAACACACAAGACATAATTGAACAGAATTGGAAAACTATGATCCACGGTCCAAATCTGGCCTGTGGCCTGTTTTTGTATAGCCCACAATCTAAAAATAATTTTATCTTTTTAAAATTTGTTTTAAAAATATGCAATAAAAATGATATATGGCCCGTAAAGCCTAAATCAATTATCTGGCCCAATTTACAAAAATTCTATCAAGCTCTGCAATAAGAAAACTCTATGAACTCAAAAGTCAGTAGAAGCTCAGAGAGAACTAGTTATAACTTAGAAAAGAACAGGAAAAAATAATCATCTGAGACCTATAAAACTTTGATGTAAGAATGAAGAGACATTTGCCAAAACTGAAGAAGTACATCAAGTCAAAGATTCAAGTTTAGTGAGCCCCAATCAAGATAAATCCTACACACACACACACACACACACACACACACGCATGCACTGCCCCCAACTTAAGGACATAATAGTAAATCTTCTGAAAACCAGAGATAAAGAGAAAATCTTTTAAAAATTCATAGAAAAAGTTACACATTCATTTCAAAGAAACAGCAGTGAGAAATGTGGATGAATTCTCATTACAAACATTAAGGTTAAAAGTCAATCAAATGTTATCTTTAAGATGCTGAAAGTAAGAAGGAAACAGTCACCTAGATTTGTTTATCCAGTGAAAACATATTAAAAATAATGAGTGGAAGAAAGGTGAGACAACAAAGTTAGACAAGTTGGAAAATGAACAAAACCTATAGAAATATAGTAAGAACAGCTGGATGTCATGCATTTGAGTTAGGGTCATGCATTTGAGATCAGTGGGAGGGCACCATTTCCCCACAGCTCTGTGTTATAGAACAGTTATTCCAGTGGGCTTCACAACGAAAAGGCAGTTCTCATTTTCCTCAGCATCCTGGGATGCAAGAAGTACCCCAAGTGTATTCAGCAGCAGCATATCCCACTTCCTACAGTTTCTTAACACAAACGGACTATACCAAGCTTGTGCTGGCAACCAGGAAGCTGCATCTATTTTCCTACTCCTAACTGCAGCTACAAATGGAGAATCCGGAAGGAGCATCTGGTGAGGACTGTGGTCCAGCATTTCTACACAGCTCTGTCACAGAAGAGTTTCTCTGGTAGGCTCAGCAGCTGAGTGGCAGCTCCCATCTCCTCCACCTTCTTGGAGTGGATGAGCTATTCCAGGTAGATTCAGCAGCTGGTGAACACTGGCAGATTCTTTCCATAACCTGGGTCTGGGCTACAGAAGATCTATCATGGGTGATGGCAGCAGCCAGGCAGTGGCATGGGTTCCTCTCCCTTCCTGTTCCACCCCCACACACCACAAGTGGCACATGCAGCTCCTGCTCCATAGGAAGGATATTAGTGAAGCAGCCAGTGAAGAGTGAGTACCCATTCCCCACCCCTACATCTCCTGTGCAAGAATGCAGAGATCTGCCTATAGGAGGTCCAGAGAAAGCCTAAAAAGCTGGCAACACACTGCCTCTGCTAAGAGGCCATACTTTATTTGGATCACACTGTGGAACATTTTAAGCCTTAGGGCATTGTTGAAAACAATAGAGCAATTGGCTTTCAGTTAGTGAAGGCCAGCAGCAACTGGTGATAATAAAGCCAGACCAGCCAAGAGCTTACAGAGAGATGAAAGAAAGAGACAATCAAAGAAAGCCCAGCTAAAACCAATCATCCCTGATGGTCAGGACCACTGTGTACATGCATAAGACACATCAGTTGATTAAAAAAAAAAAAAAAGGCTCGGCACAGTGGCTCAAGTCTGTAATCCCAGCACTTCGGGAGGCCGAGGTGGGTGGATCACGAGGTCAAGAGATCGAGACCATCCTGGTCGACATGGTGAAACCCCGTCTCTACTAAAAATACAAAAAATTAGCTGGGCATGGTGGCACATGCCTGTAATCCCAGCTACTCAGGAGGCTGAGGCAGGAGAATTGCCTGAACCCGGGAGGCGGAGGTTGCGGTGAGCCGAGATCGTGCCATTGCACTCCAGCCTGGGTAACAAGAGTGAAACTCCTTCTCAAAAAAAAAAAAAAAAAAAAAAAAAAAAAAGCAGAAGAGACTTCTGAGCTACAAGTTCTTGGTTGAACATAAAGTAAACTCATAAATTCCCTGAATAGTACAAGCAGGTTTCAAGCAACATATAGACTCAACAGTAAAAGGAAAAGTCTTGGTTAGGGAGCGTAGGCACAATCTTGAACCAATCTGTCCAAAAAACTATACTGGCAGAAGGGCTAACCCTAGACAACTCGTTTTAAAAATAAAAATGAGGGGAAAAATGTGAATGGAAATGTAGATGAAAAATATAATTCTAAGCCCCTCCACCAATTGAATGGACCCCTCCTTACAGCTAAAGGCATTCCAAAGTTAACCTGGAAAACTAGTTCAGGCCATGATGGGATGGGAGGCTCAGACAGGCCTCATTATGCCCTCCTCCCTTTGGAATTCAGGCACAGCCTGCCAGCATTAACATAAAAATTGAGAACTTAAGACTGACGAAACAGACACTTTGCAGCAATAAGATAACAAATTTTAACTTAACTCTAGTATGGTATCACACGACAGATAGCAGGCCCTGAAATAGAAGTATTTTACTCCAAAATATATTTCTCTGATATATTTTTAAATGGCCCTGCAAAGTTGTCTCTTGTGGGGAAATTTTACATTCTGTAGAGACTCTTCTTCCCTTACTAGATCCTTTCAGGAGAATCTAACACCTTTTATGGTCTAATAAAAAGGCATTTACTATCTATTGTCTCTGAAGCCTGCTACCTGGAGGCTTCATCTACATAACAAGAACCATGTCTTCTACAAGACAAGAACCTGTTCTCATCTGGTGAAGATGTTCTCTAATCTTAACTCTTATGTTCTTCTTATCTTAACTCCAAGCATTTCTTTCTGCTGACTACAATTCTTTAGGCAAAACTTAACTCTTTCAACCAATTGCCAGTCTGGAAACCTTTGAATCTACCTATGACCTGGAATCCCCATTTTGAAATCTCTGGCCTTTTCAGGACAAACAAATGTACTCCTTACATGTATTGATTAATGTCTGCCTGGATCTTCTGCCCCTCCAAAATGTGTAAAATCAAGCTGTGACCCAAACATCCTGAGCACATATTCTCAGGACCTCCTGAGGCTGTGGCATGGGCATATCCTTAACCTTGCCAAAGAAACTTCTAAATTGATTAAGACTTGTTCAAATACTCTTTGGCTTACACAAATATCAGAGGTTCCATCTGTGGGAAAATATAATTCACTGAATTCATCTAACCAAGTAAATAAAAAAACAACGAGTACCAAAGATGAAGTTCTCTGTATCCAGGGTTGCTATAATATATTATCTAAAACATCAACTTTCAGCACATACAAAAATAGGATACACAAAGAAACAGGGAATAAAAGCAAGTAATAGAAACCATCTTTAGGAGCACTCAGATGTTGGACCTAGCAGACAAGACTTTAAAGAAAAAATTATGAATATGTTTAAAGGCTAAAGAAAACCATATTTTTTAAAAAAAGGATATGATGAGAATATCTTGTCAAATAGATATCAATAAAGAAATATAGATTATTTTTAAAAAACAGTCAAAAGCCAATTTGAAATTTTGTAGTTGAAATGAGCAAATAAGTAAAAAATTTACTAGAGGGGTTCAACAGTAGGCTTTTGCAAGGAGAAAAAAGAATCAGTAAAGTTGAAAATAAATCAATGGAGAATAGAGATTATCCAAATACAAGAACAGAGATGATAAGAGAATGAGGAAAAATGAACAGTCTTAGAGAAATGTGAAACACCGTTAAGTATACCATATTCATAATGGGAGTACTAGTAATGAAGAGAAACAGAAAGGACCAAAAATACATTTAAAAAATAATAATGGCTGGAAACTTCCAAAATTTGATAAAAACTTTTCACATCCAAGAAGCCCAATTAGAATAAACGTAAAGAGATCTATGCCCAAAACATCATAGTAAAAATATTGAAAGACAAAGAAAATTCTTAAAGCATCTACATGTTACAAATCCAAGAAAATATTACTTTCTATAGTTTTATGTCTTGGAAAGAAACTGAAAGAAAGAGGATTTCTCTCTCTCTCTCTCTCTCTCTCTCTCTCTCTCTCTTGTCTCTTACTCTCTCTCTCTCACTCTAATTGACAAGTTAATACAACATTTAAAAAACTATCAACCTAATGAGCTCAGCAAAGTTGCAGGATACAAGATCAATATACTAAAACCAACTGCATTTCTATGTAGTAGAAATGAACAATGCAAAATGAAACTGACATAATTCCATTTACAGTAGCATAAAAACAAAGTGTTTCAGAAAAAATTTAACAAAAGAAGAGAAGGACTTGTACAGTGAAAACTACAAAGCATCACTGAAAGCAATTAAACACTTAAATACATTAAAAGACACCTATGTTTATGATTTGGAAGACTAAATATTGTTAGATGGCACCACTCCCCCTAATTGTTCTATAAATACAACATAATCCCTATCAAAATCCCAGCTGGCTACTTTGTTTTGTTTTTTGTTTGTTTGTTTTTGTATGTATCTACAAACTGATTTTAAAATTTATAGAGAAATGCAAGGACTCCAAAATAGCCAAACCATAGCAAAAGGGACTTTGCAGATGTGATTAAATTGAGGATCTTGAAATGGGGAATTATTCTGGATTATGCAAATGAGCCCAATGTAATCACAAGGGTCCTCATAAGAAAGAGTCAGAAAAAACAAAATCAGAGAAGGGAAGCAGGGAAGCAGAAGTCACAGTGACAACACTGCTGGAAGGGAGCTATGAGTCAAGGAACACAGCAGTCTCTGAAAACTGAAAAAGGAAAGGAACAATTATCTCCTGGAATATCCAGAAGGAACATGGCCTTGTCAATACCTTGATTTTAGCCATGCAAGACCCATTTTATGGACTTCTGATTTCCAAAACTATAAGATAATAAATTTTTGTTATTTTAGTCACAGAGTTTTTGGTTATTTCTTATAGCATTAGCAGAAAACTAACACAAACCTAAATGTCCATTAACTGATGAATGAATCAACAACATGCAACTATAGCCTTAAAATGAAATGTTAATCAACAATAAAGAGATAAGTACTGATACATGCTACAGCATAAATGAACCTTGAAAACATTATATCACTTATAGCAGTCAACATATTATATGGTTCTATTCATATAAAATGCCCAGAATGCACAAATCCACAGAGACAGAAAGTAGACTAGTTGTTGCCTAGGGCAGGGAGAGGTGACTACTAATGCATTAGTAGTTTCTTTTGAGATAATGAATATTCCAAAATGCAATTCTGATGACGGTTTCACAATTCCCTTACTTTACTAAAACCACTAAGTTGTATACTTCAAAGAAGCAAATCATGTCTCATGTGAATTGTCTTAATAAAGTTGTTTAAAGTATTGAAAGCTGACAAAAATAATGATGAAGATACATTGTGAAGTTTGTAACAAATATAAAAATATATGATTACAATAGCAAAAAGATTCAGAATGAGGTTAAGGGGACTCAAAGTTATCATCTTACATAATTTATGAAAATATATAATATTAAGATAGATTGTGGTAAAATAAGAATGCATATTGTCATCTCTAGAGAAATTGTAGTTCCCAAACTTTAGCATGCATCAGAATCACCTAGAGGCTTGTTGAGACACACACATACCCCATGAATCACTAATTCAACACCTAGTTACACATCAAAGAGAAATTAAAACATATGTCCTCAAAAAGACTTGTACATGAATGATTGTAACATTTATTCATAATATTTCCAAACTTGAAACAACCTAAATTTCCATCAATTGGAGAAAGGATTAAAAACTATGTACTACAGATATTATGGAACAAAATGGAATACATATTACTCAACAATTAAAACAAATGAACTGCTATTGAGGCTGGGTGTGTGGGCTCATGCCTGTAATCCCAGCACTTTGGGAGACCAAGGTGGACGGATCATTTGAGGTCAGGAGTTTGAAACCAGCCTAGCCATCACCATCTCCACTAAAAATATAAAAAATTAGCCAGGCATAGTGGTGCATATGCCTGTAATCCCAGCTACTCAGAAGGCTAAGGCAGGAGAATCATCACTTGAATCCATGGGGTGGAGGGTGCAGTTTTCTGAGATCACACCACTACTGCACTCCAGCCTGGGTGACAGAGTGAGATTCTGACTAAAAAAAAAAACAAACTGTGTTGAGAAAGCAATAGGTGGACATAAAAGAGTGTAGACCATATGACTCTATTGGCATGATGTATGAGAAAGAGTAAAACTAATTTCTTGTGATAGAAATAAGAGAAATGGTTACTTCTTGAGGATGGGAGAAATTTCTGGAAAATAGCATAAAGAAAATTCATATATCATTATTTTAGTGATAGGTACATGGGTATATAAATGAGTATATATATTCAAATCTTATAGAACTTTTTGCTCAAGATCGATGCATTTTACTGAGTATTAACTATGCAGCAAAAAAAGATATGATAAGGTACCAACAAAAGTAAACAATTAAATTAATTTATTATCTTCTCCTCATTCTTTCCCCTATTTTCCTTAAGATGAAAAGTAATGAATGTTTATTTATTTATTTATTTATTTATTAGTAGAGACAGGGTCTCACTATGTTGCCCAGACTGGTCTTGAACTCCTGAGCTCAAGCAATTCTCCTGCCTCAGTCTCCCAAAGTGCTGAGATTACAGGTATAAGCCACTGTGCCTAACCTGAAGGTTTATTTACAATAGCCTAGGAATGAGTTTGATGAATTGACAGAAGTAGGCTTCAGAGGGTGGGTAATAATGAACTCCTCTGAGCTAAAGGATCATGTTCTAACCCAATGCAAGGAAGCTATGAATCTTGATAAAAGGTTAGAGGAATTGCTAACTAGAATAACCAGTTTAGAGAAGAAAATAAATAACCTGATGGAGCTGAAAAACATAGCATGAGAACTTTGTGAAACATACACAAGTATCAATAGCCAAATCAGTCAAGCAGAAAAAAGGATATCAGAGATTGAAGATCAACTTAATGAAATAAAATGTGAAGACAAGATTAGAGAAAAAAGAATAAAAAGGAATGAACAAAGCCTCCAAGAAATATGGGACTATGTGAAAAGACCAAACCTATGTTTAATTGGTGTACCTGAAAGTGATGGGAAGAAAGGAACCAAGTTGGAAAACCACTTCATGATATTATCCAGGAGAACTTCTGCAACCTAGCAAGACAGGCCAACATTCAAATTCAGGAAATAGAGAGAAAACCACAAAGATACTCCTTGAGAAGAGCAACCCCAAGACACATAATTGTCAGATTCACCAAGGTTGAAATGAAGAAAAAAAATGTTAAGGACAGCCAGAGAGAAAGGTCGGGTTACCCACAAAGGGAAACCCTTCAGACTAACAGCAGGTCTTTCTGCAGAAACCCTACAAGTCAGAAGAGAGTCAGGGCCAATATTCAACATTCTTAAAGAAAGGAGTTTTCAACCCAGAATTTCATATCCAGCTAAACTAAGCTTCATAAGTGAAAGAGAAATAAAATCCTCACAGACAAGCGTAAGTGGCATTTGAACAATGAGAATACGTGGACTCAAGGAGGGGAACATCACATACCAGTGCCTATCAGGGGCATGGGGGGCTAGAAGAGGGATAGCATAAGAAGAAATATCTAATGTAGATGACAGGTTGATGGGTGCAGCAAACCACCATGGCACATGTTTACCTATGTAACAAACCTGCACATTCTTCACATGTATTCTAGAACTTAAAGTATAAAAAAAAGAAAAAAAAACTAATAGAATTATAAATAAGTTTAGCAAAGATGAAAAATACAAGTCAGAATACAAAAGTCAATTGTGTTTCTATAAATTAGGCATAAAAATTTGGAAGTTAAAATTTTAAATAAACTGCTGTCTGTAATAGCATCAAAAATCATAAAATACTTAGGGATGAATTTAACAAAACATATCCACGATTTGAATGATAATAATCACAAAACCATGATGAAAAAATTAAAGAACACCTAAATAAATGGACAAAAGTACATGCCAAAGGGAAGAAAACCCAATACTGTTTAAAGATCAATTATCTTCAATGTGATTTATCAATTTAATGTAATCCCAATAAAAATTTCAGCCTGATTTTTTTTTTGTAGAAATTGACTAGATAATTGACTAGATAATTTTGGAGAAACAAAGTTTGAGGACTCTCACCACCTGATTTCAAGACATCCTATAAAGCTATAATAATCAAGAGAATGTGGTATTGGCATATGGGAATATAGATTAACAGAACAAAATAAAGAGTCCGGAAATTAACCTACATGTCAACTGAATTTTAACAAAGGTCCAAGGTAATACAATAGAGAAAAGACGATCTCTTCAATAAATGGTGCTTGAACAATTGATCCTTTATATGAAAAAACTTGAACATCAATCTTTATCATATATCATATACAAAATTAACTCAACATGATCATACACCTAAATGTAAAATCTAAAACTATAAAGCTTCTAGGAGAAAACACAGAAGAAATTGCTCACAACCATGGGCAAGGCAAAACTTTCTTAGATACGATACAAAAAGCATGAGCCATGAAAGAAAAAATTGCTAAATTGGACTTTATTAAAATTAAGGACTATTGCTCTTTGGAAAGCATTGCCAAAAAAGTGAAAGGCCAACTACAGACCTGAAGAAAATATTCACAGAACACATAAAGGTCTTATATCTAAAATATATTTTTTAAACTTTTAAAATTCAATCAATTATAAGAAACAAAAAACACAGTTTTTAAAGTGGGCAGATGATTTAAATAAACACTTCACTATGAAAAGATACCAATGTGAGATAAGTAGATTTTCAATATCATTAAAAATAAGAGAAGTACAAATTAATACTGCAATGAAATACCACTACACATGTAGTAGAAAAACTAGGATTTTTTTAAAGGAAAAATGAAAGAAAAAACTGATAAGACCAACAGCTAGTAGAAATGAACATAAATACATGATTTGGAGTAACTGAAACTCTCATATTGCTAGTGATAATGCAAAATGGTACAACCACTATGGCAAAAAAATTTAATATAGTTTTAAGTGAACCATACACTTATACTAGTCAGCAATCCCACTCCTAGACATTTACTTAAAAGAAATGAAAATATATGTCTACAGAAAGAATATATGTAAATGTTGAGCCAGGCGTGTTGTCTCTCACCTGTAGTCCCAACTACTCAGAGGGTTGAGGTGTGATGATCACTTGAGCCCAGGAGTAAAGCTGCAGTGAGTTATGATCCTGCCACT
The DNA here is from genome assembly GCF_001604975.1 of Cebus imitator. Lineage (NCBI taxonomy): Eukaryota > Metazoa > Chordata > Mammalia > Primates > Cebidae > Cebus > Cebus imitator. The sequence goes on along the minus strand of NW_016107724.1, from coordinate 18,296 downwards.
GCCTTTCAACATGGGCAACAAAGTGAGTCCTTATCTCAAAAACAACGAACCAACAACAAAAACCACAATACATGAATGTTTATAGTAGCTTTATCCATAATTGACAAAAACTAAAGACAACCGAAATGTCCATCAGCTGGTAAATGGATAAACAGATTGTTGTATGTTCATAAAATATACTACTACTTGGTAATAGGTGGAACTACTGATACACAATATGGACATATCTCAAAAGCATTGTGCTAAGTGAAAGAAGCCAGATTGAAAAAATTAGATACTGTAACACATATAACATTCTAGAAGTGGCCAAACTAGATCACATCAACAGTTGCCAGAGGCAAGGGTTAGGGGAAGAGACTGACTACAAAGTGCACTAAGGAAGAGTTTGGGGTGATGAAACGTGCTATTATCTTGGTTGCACTCTTGATTACAGGGCTGCATGTTTTTGACCAGTATCATCAACTATACACCTCAAAGGGGTAAATTTTACTGTCCATAAATCAGACCTCAATAAATCTGACCTAAATAAAAAAGAAAAAATAAGGTTACCTTATAAGAATTAAATGTATAAAAACCACATTTATTGACTGGTACTAGCTATTTGCAGAACTATTTTAAAGAGAATATCACTACAATTAATACTGGGAAGAAGGCCCAGAAATGCTAATAATAATGACTATAATGAATGAAACATCTGCTATATGCCAGGTAGTTAATATCTGTTCTAATTTGCAGAAAAATCCTGAAAGGTAGACACTATTTTTAGAGATAATTGATTCTTAGCAGGGTTAAGTAACTTACACGAAATTATTCATTAAATAAATAGCTGTTATAAGTGTTTAATCCTAGATTTGCCTAAATTTATATTCCCTTTCAACAAAAATATTCTATATTCTTTCCACTAAAAATATACTACTCTGAAAACAGTTTTTGTTGTAGAAGACTCTGTGGTCCAATCAAAGTTTGGGATCTCCCTGAAGAAAGATTATGTTAACAGATTCTTTTTAACATAAAGAATATGTTTCCTGGGTAAAATATATGAATCTCAGAAAATGTTCAGTGAGACAGCATTAATCTGGTCATGCCTTTATTCAACTCTCTTCAGGGTATGGAAACAATATATCTAGTGTATAGGAGCTTTTCATTCCCTAGGGAAGATTTATTGTTGTTTTTCTTTTACTTTGTGTGTCTGATTTTATGGTATGGAAGTGTTTTGTCAAGTCTTAACAGTTCCTGGACAAAATGTCCCTTTAAAACTACCTCATCATATTTCATAACTTGCATGCCATGGAATCAGCAGGTTTATAATTTGGTTTCCTAGATACCCTGAAAGCAGGAGGGGGTGATCTAGAAAAAGGAAATGAGTGCTCTAGTCACTGACTGTCACACATTCGATCATAAGTGAACAATCAGGATTCTGTTTGAGTCATCAATGTCTCATGAATATATTTGGTGAGTGAGATTTTGAGGTGTCTAATCATCTGAGGCTGCACTGATGACACAGAGTTTCTGAACCTACAATGGTGAAGGTCAGCATGTGCTAACAGAGATTTCATGTAAACAAGGCCCCCCTGCAATGTTTTCTATGAAATCTGTAAGAAGGCTTAGAGCTACATCTTACTCTTTCACTGGTTCAAGGTGAGTCTCTTATTTCATTGATGTTCTGCCTAATTATTATCTATTCATAGGGACATCATTCCTTCCAACTAATCAGTGTTTGGCAATTAGAGGCAATCAAGTACAGTTCATGTCTCTATTAAAGTGGGAGTGATTCAAATGAAATAAATCAGAAACATTAATCAATACGGCTACGTATTTTGTGCAATCAATGAAGACTTTTAATATATCATCTAAGCTGACCGAAAAGTAGAAAAAAAAAGTTTTGTTGCATTTTTTGTAATTTTTGAAAAGTACTGAGATACTGTGATTGCTTAATAGGAGTGGGAACAGATCAAAGAAGGCAGTGAATATGACTGAATTATAACGAATAATCATAGTATGTTAACAAACATATTAAAGGTCATTCAAGTCCAAGGAATATGCATATTCTTAAGTGATGTGTAAGCATAAATAAAATCATAAGCAAAGTCAGTCTCATCAAAATGACCAGTGCTATGCATGGAATTCCCATTGCCCAAATGACAGAGAAAATCACAGGACAACTGGAGTGAAGACTTGGCTTTGTCACATAATCATTAGCCATATGACCTTGGTTGTATAGCTCAGCTTCTCTGAGGGTCAAGTTTTTCACCTGTAAATGAAGATAAAGTACTTATCTCTCAGGAATTTTTAAGGGTTAAAGATGATTATGCATATGTCTATTTTGACAGAGTTAATACAGTTACATTTTCTCCTGGGACCACAGCTAAATTATATATTCCAGCCTCCCTTAGAGTTAGGTGGGGCCATAAGATTAAATTTTGAGCAATGGGTTGTTGGAAATGATGAATGTCATTTTCAACAGAGGGTTCTAAAATGTCCTCCACAGTCCAAGCTCAGTTTCCTTACTTGATGGTTAGATAACTTTAGGACTTCAAAGAGTATGCTGGGAATCTGAAGAAGTATTCACCAGACTTAGTCATTACATTGCTGCACTCCCAGATGACCTTCAATAGACTATAAAATGAACATAAATAAATGATTTGGTTATAGTTGTACGGAGTGAATTTGCACTGTCAAATACCACAGAAAATGTTGTTATTTTCTTTTTTCTGTTAACTAGTAGCGTTTGAGCAGCACAACAGTTAAAGGGAAATCTACCGTCTGACAAACCAAACACAGCTGATCTGATTTAATTAAGTTGTTAATTTAACATTTATTGAACCCATAGGTGCCAAGAACCATTATAGACACTGGGAATAGGATGAGAAATTCAACATAGTTCCTGCCCTCATGTAGCAAATATTTTAGCGAATGAAATAGATAATAAATAAGCAATTTACACATGCACACACACATGCATGCACACACACACACACACAAACATGCGCACATGCACACACACATTGGGTAATTAGCTCTATGAACAAAAATTTAACAGGCTTACACCTGTAACTCCAACACTTTGGGAGACTGAGGCAGGAGGATACCTTGAGGCCAGGATTTTGAGACCAGCCTGGGGATGTAATGAGACCCTCCATCTCTACAAAAAATTTTGAAATTAACCAGATGTGGTAGTATAAGCTTGTAGTCCCAGCTACTTGAGAGGCTGAGGCAGGAGGATATTTTCAACCTAGGAGTTTGAGGCTGCACTGAGCTATGATCATGCCACCGTACTCCAGCCTGGGCAACAGAATAAGACCCTGTCTCTTAAAAGAGAGAGAGGGAGAATACAGTATGATGAGGGACTGTTTTTAAAAAGGAGTTCTAAGAAGTCTCCTTGGGAGGTAACATCTCAACTGAGTGTGAGAAAGAAATTCTCAACTCCAAAAGCAAATTGCAAATGTAAACGCTTGAGTTAGAAACGTGTTTGGCACATCTGAGGACTATCAGGGAGGTAAGAGTAAGTAAAGACTTAGTATAGATAAGAGCAAGAGGTAGAGTGGTAGGAAATGAGGCCACAGACATAAATAGGGCCAGATCATGTAGAAACAAGACCATAAAAAGGACTTTGGGTTTTATCTGAAATCTGATGGGAATCATGGAGCAGTTGAGACCAGAGAAATGACATGGCTTAACATTTTTTAAGTAGCCACTCTGGCTACTATGAAAAGAACAGTCTGTAGAGGGCAAAAGAATAGAAGCGGCTGGGATAAACCACAGGGGAGGAGGCGCTGCCTGAGCTAGCATGGTAGTGATGGAGGCAATGCAGTGGTGGGTTTAGAATACATTGTTAAAATGCAACAGACAAGATTGCTCCTGCACTGGATATTGAATATGAGAACAACAGAGAGGTTGAGCAAAGCTCCAAGGTGTGATCTGAGAAAATGAGTAAAAGCCGGTACTATTTGTTGAGAGAAGGTAAACTGTTGAAAGGGCAGTTTTGGGGTGGTCATAGGGAAAAGTCAAGGAGTCTGGATAAGTTATGGGATCTTCAAGTTATGCCGGTGAAATATCCATAATTTACTCTTACATCAATTGTCTTCATATTAAAAAGTTTTGAAAAGTTAGGTTGCTCCATACCAAAGACCTTTTCCCAGTAGCTCTGCAGGCATCCAAGGAGAAAGACTGCCTTTGGCACTGAAGTGGCTTTGAGGGCAGCTAGGATGTGAGTTCCTGTGTTGGATACCTCTTGTACTCCACCTGACCTCTTGGCCCAACTTTTATTCCAGCCTTTGCTTCAGCATACAGATTTGTGCTTCTATGACCTGACACCTGCCTTACTATAACACCCTGAAATTCCCTGACGCCCTAGTGTGGGACATGTGTGGAATCCATGTGGGACAGACACATATGGACTTGAATGTGTGAAGAGATGGAGCAATAGCTTCCTGATCTTCCAGTGATCACAATGGTAATATGAACTTTAGCTCCATAGTTCCAGAGGCAGCCTCCTGATTTCCTAGCATCTGACGGTGCCAGAAATAACAGCTCACTTGGGAAGTCAGTTCTGTGATGTTTGGGGAATTATTCTAGTGGGTCTGAAACCCACTCCTCTAGTGTCTTTAATAATTTGGTAAGCAAATACTTCTCTGTGTCAGATTCCTTTTCGCTTAAGATTTTAAGGTATTAATTCTTTTTTCTCTGAACTTTGGCTGATAAATGCAGATTATTCCTGTACTAATATTACACTCCAGGAACCAGTAATTTCTACATGCTGCATTGGGGTCTTATCACAATTGCTGGACATTTATACAACAGGTCCTTTCCAATAATCCCCAACCCAAGGATAAGTCTGAAGACTGAGGATTGCAAACAGGGCTCTGAAAAACAACCTGCCACAAACACCACCACCACCCCCGCCTCTGGCACAACTTTGATTCCCCTCTTTGTGGAATACACCTTAAACAGCCAAATACTGGAATTCTGTTTAAGACAGAAGGCTCCGTAGTCACTTCACAATTCAAAATGCCTGATTTTAAGTTTCACTGACCAAGCAAGGTAGCACATCATAAGCAGGTTTCCTAACTAGAGAAGAATTAAATCATTGTACTGTGAATTACATACACATATGTATATATTATATCCACAGAATTATAAAGCAAGTAGAGAAAAATATGTATAAACTTGGCAAATCTGGATAAAGGGTATATAGGAGTTCCCTGTACTATTCTTGCAAATTTGCTGTAAGCTCAAATTATATCAAAATAAAAACCTATTTTAAAAAATAAAGGGAATATTTAAGGATATAGCAAGAACCTTCAATTCTGAGCAATGTCATTAGGATCCTGTGACTAATAACATCCAGAATCCCTAGCTCAGCTTCACAGAGTATCAGTATTGGAGGTCGTAAGCTTTTACTTTCCCTGGAAGTCATATATCTATAATCTTTTTTTGCAAGACAAATATGTAATGAATGCCTAAATTATGCAGTAATCCTTACTTTTTAAAAATTTATTTTGTTATTATGGGTACATAATAGTTGTATATATTTGTTGGGCGCATGTGCTGTTTTGATATTGGCATACAATGTGTAATGATCAAATCAGGGTCATTGAGGTGTCTATCACCTCAAGTGTTTATCATTTCTTTGTGTTAGGAACATGCTAATTCCATTATTTTAGTTATTTTAAAATATACAATAAATTTTTGTTAACTATAGTCACCATATAGTGCTACCAAATACTGGATCTTATTCCTTCTATCTAACTGTATTTATTTAATAAAAAGAAATTATTTCTTTCAGAAAAAATAAAGAAAGAAAAGAAAGAAATTTACCCACCCCCTTCCCATTTTCTTAGGGCATTTATTTTAGAAAATTTGCAATTGTAAGTTCTTTCTCCTGTCTTTGAAGTGAATGTAAATCTTTTTGAAAACTAGATAGGCTTTTTGTCAACTTTATGCCCCAGGAATGTTTTTGTCAAAGACCCGGGAGCTATCTCTTTGAAATGTAATTATCTATGGGCCCCAGTGGATCATGACTGTAATTCCAACACTTTCAGAGGCCAAGGCCAGCAGATCACTTGAGGTTAGGAGTTCAAGACCAGCCTGGCCAACATGGTGAAACCCCATTTCTACTAAAAATACAAAAATTAGCTGGGAGTGGTGGTGGGCACCTGTAATCCCAGCTACTCGGAAGGCTGAGGCAGGAGAATCACTTGATTCTGCGATTCCCGGTTCACTGCAACCCAGCAGGCGGAGGTTGCAGTGAACTGAGATCGCACAACTGACTCCAGCCCAGGCAATAGAGTGAGACTCAGTCTCAAAAAAAAAAAGAAAGAAAGGAAATGTAAACATCAAGGGAGTTAGCATCCCTCATATGGTTTGGCTGTGTTCCTACACAAATTTCACCTTGATTAATCATCAGGGAAGTTACCCTTATGCTGTTCTTGTGATAGTGAGTTCTCATGAGATCTGATGGTTTTTATAAGGGCTTTTTTCCCTTTGCTCAGCAGAGCTCTTTCCTGCCTCCTTGTGAAGAAGGATGTTTTTGCTTCCTCTTCCACCATGACTGTAAGTTTCCTGAGAGCTTCCCATCCTTGTGGAACTGTATGTCCCTCAAACCTCTTTCCTTTATAAATTATCCAATCTTGGATATTTCTTCATAGCAGTATGAGAAGGAACTGACACAACCCCCAATCTACCAGTTTCTGTGGGAGGATATGAGATAATGTTCCATGGTGCCTTGATCCAAGTTACAAATCTACCTCCTGTCAAAAAGATATAAGAAGTTTGCTTTTTCTACGGATAAAATCAATCAGCTTACACAGATGGTCACCCCAATTACCAGATGAATCTAGGATGAACTGTGTATGACAAATGGTGTTATATAGTCCTCTTACTTGAAGACTATTGAATGTTTACCTAGAAAACATGTATGTGATGGGTTATATATATCAACAATATAAAAGGGTTATATATTTTGTTCTGCTAGATCTTTGCAAGCTCTTAGTGGATTGCCTATGATAAGCATCACATTCTCATTTAATGCTCATTCAATAATAAAACTGTTTACTTTCTCTACTACCTTAATGGAAAAACTGTTTACTTTTCTCTACTACCTTAATGGAGGGCTGGGAGATTTTGTTTTTAATTATATTTCCTCAACAGCAAAAAGGAAATTACTCTATAACTGAACCCAGCATTTATCAGGCCAGCCCTGTGATAAGCACTATCAGCAGGTCCCATTACAGAATTTCTACCATTGCTACTTGTCTCTGAGGTAACTTAAACAAAATTTGATTACTGTCATCACTCCTCAGATGTGTAATAGGTAACTTTAGGCTAACTTATGTACCATTTTGGACTTTCAATCTCTGCCTGTAATTATGGTAAGGCTGTGATGAGTCTTTCCTTTTTCCTTCATCTGGCTGCTAAAAGCCAACCATCCTCAGTTCTCTGAGTTTACTCGCATTAAAGTAGGCTTCAATCTGAATATTATTCTCAGCAGCTATTCTCAGCTCCTGCCTGCTCCCCCTTATATTTTTCTACAGTCCCAAATTATGGCCAAATTACCCTATTGGAGGATAATTCTCATCTTCATGCTTCACAATTAACTTCATTTCAAACAGTATTTCTCTTACCTCAGTTTGAAATTAGGAATAACTTTCACATTGAAAGGAATGCACATGTATACATGTTTTCTTTTCAAAGGATGGTAGAAGGTCTGAGGTAATTCCACCATGCCTCAGGCAATTTTTTTTTTCTTTTTATCAACAGATCAGGACTACAATTCAATTGGCAATTATCTGTATGTCAGCTAACTTAGTCTCTGGAGTTTTAGCATCCTGCTTCCAAATTGTCACAGTACTGTGATGTCCCAGGTTTAAGATGTCAGTAGCACTGATAGAAAGAGCTTACATGGCACACAGTATGGTAGGTGATGTTCATTAGTGATGCACCTCAACTTATTTCTGAAATCTGATTTCCAGACACAAGTAACATTCAGAACATCAGCTCATTTAATTGGAAGTGACTTAATTGCCAAGGAAGGAAAGAACCCGTGCTTTTTCAGAATTCACTGGCTTCTGAGTTGTATCACTCCTAGTGATTTAAATGATGCCCAGGGCTGCTTTTGTATTCAAGAAATATGTATTAATTTTAATGAGAACCCCAGTAGGCTGTCTCATCAGGGAATTCTATATGTTCTTTTTCTACTGTTAGCAACAATATTAATACAGTTGCTTGACAAATAAATCTTTCCACTTTAAGATACCACATGTAAGGGTAAGGTTCCTTTTTTGCTTGTCTATAATTACAGAAAAAATTTTCAAAAAGAGATCACCACAACATTTTTGAACCTTCAGTCAGTGACTCTTGAATTAGCAATTGTAGCTCCATTGCACCTCCAAATGTACTCTGATGCACAGCGAAGGAAAACTACCATTTTCCTTAACCTAGAGATTTTTCTTGCAGCCATACTATTATGCTATATGTGTAGGCCTCTGGCAATGATGCTATCTAATCAATATCTGGATTCACTGAACCACTTTAAAGTGGACACAACAAAATTGTGGTAAAAAAATCATTATGATTGTGAAATAATTATCAGAGTGAGAAGACAAACTACAGATTGGGAAAAAATATTTGGAAATCATACATCTGATAAAGCATTAATATCTAAAATATATAAGGAACACAAAGACTTCAATAGCAAGAAAACAAATAACTGGATTTTAAAATGGGCAAAGGTCGTGAACAGACATTTCTTTAAAAGAAGACGTATAAATAGACAACAGGTATACGGAACAATTGTAGGCATCACTAATCATCAGAAAAACACAAATTAAAAGCCACAATAAGATATCACCTCATACTCCTAGGATGACTTTTAAGAAAAGGTTGAAAGAAAGCAAGTGTTGGAAAAGGTGTGAAGAAAACAGTGTACTCTTGTACACTGTTACTGGGAATGTAAATTTATACAGCCATTATGAAAATCAGTATGGAGACTTATTAAAAAATTAAAAATAGAATTATCATATGATTGAACAATTCCACTTCAGATATATCTTCAAAGAATATAAAATCAGTATGTCAAAGAGACATCTACACTCCACTGTTCATTGCAGCATTGTTTATAATTTCCAAGAGGTGAGAATAGCCTAAGTTATCAACAAATGAATGGTAAAAAAAGTGACAATACATAGAATATAGAATATTTTTCCCTTTTTAAAAAGAAGAAAATCCTGTGCTCCCATGTGAATGTTTGTGTTCTCCATAAATTCATATGTTGAAACCTAATTTCCAATGTGGTGGTATTAAGAGGTGGGGCCTTTGGGAGATAATTAAGTCATGAGGAATCCTCCCTCATGAATGGATTTCATGCCTTTATAAAAGAAGCCTGAGTTAGCTTGTTTCCCCTTATGCAAATGTGAGGATACAGCTAGAAGGTGCCATCTTTGTAGCACAGAGCGAGCCCTCACTGGACACTGAGTCTGCTGGTGTGTTGGTTGGACCTCTTAGTCTCCAGAACTGTGAGCAACAAGTTTCCATTGTTTACAAATTACTCAGTTTACAATACTTTGTTATAGCAGCTAAAACAAACTAAGACTTCCTATCATATGCTACAACATGAATGAATCTTGAAAAGATTACGCTATATGAAATAAGCCAGTTGCAGAAAGACAAATGCTTCATGATTTCATTTATATGAGATATCTAAAGTAGTCAAACTTATCAACCCAGAAAGTAGAATTGTGGTTGTCAGGGACTAGAGGGGAGGAGAAAATGTGGAGCTCCTGGTCAATGGGCATAACGTCTCATTCATGCAAGATGTGTTATGCGTATACTTAACAATACTGTAATGTACACCCAGAATTTAATTAAGAGAGTAGCTTTCATATTACATTTTCTTAACCACAGTAAAAAAGAATCAAAGTGGATTAAAAACTTACATGTAAAACCCAAAACTATAAAAACCCTGGAACACAACCTAGGCAATACCATTCTTGACATAGGCATAGGCGAAGATTTCATAATGAAGATGCCAAAAGCAGTCACAACAAAAGCAAAAACTTGACAAATGAGAAATCATTAAAATTAAGAGCTTCTGCACAGCAAAAAAAAAAAAAAAAAACCCAAAAAACAAACAATAAAAACTATCAACTGTGTAAACACACAACCTGCAGAATGAGAGAAAATATTTGTAAACTATGCATCTGACAACGGTCTAATATCCAGCACCTATAAAAACTTTAAATACATTTACAAGAAAAAACAAACAAACCCATTAAAAAGTGTACAAAGGACATAAACAGATATTTTGAAAAGAAGACATACATGTAGCCAAGAAGCATATGAAAATAAGCTCAATATCACTGATCATTAGAGAAATGCAAATCAAAATCACAATGAGATACCATCTCACACCAGTCAGAATGGCTATTATTAAAAAGTCAAAAAAAAAAAAAAAAAAGAACAGATGCTGGCAAGGTTATGGAGAAAAGAAAACATTTATATACTGTTGGTGGGATTGTAAATTCCATTGTGGAAAGCTATATGGTGATTACTCAAAGAGCTAAAAACAGAACTACCATTTGACCCAGCAATCCCATTAATATATATATATCCAAAATAACATAAATTATTCTACTATAAAGACACATGCGTACACATGTTCACTGTAGCACTATTCACGATCGATGTGTAGTCAACCTAAATCCCCATCAATGACAGACTGCATAAAGAAAATGTGGTACATACACACCATGGAATACTATGCTGCCAAAAAAAGAAATGATTATATCTTTTGCAGCAATATAAATGGGGCTGGAGGCCGCTATCCTCAGCAAACTAACTCAGTAACAGAAACCAGATACCATGTGTTCGTTCCCACTTATAAGTGGGAGTTTAATTACAAGAACTCATGAACATAAAGAAGGGAACAACAGACACTGAGGCCTACTTGAGAGTGGAGGGTGGGAGGAAGGAAAGGATCAGAAAAAGGTAACCATTGAGTACTAGGCTTAGTACCTGGGTGATGAAATAAGCTGTACAACAAACCCCCATGACATGAGTTTACCTATATAACAAACATGCACATGTACCCCTGAACCTGAAATAGAAATTTCTTTTAAAAAGAAAGAAAAATAAATCATCTTTGTGACCACTATAGTCCAAACATAATTGCCATAATGATGAGTTATGCGTTATGACCTCTACCCATACACATAAGATGTAGCTAATAATGATGGCCAAGTTTCTCACCTTCTGTTCATGCTTCGCAATCAATAGTGTTTAAATTAAGAAAAAAGTAGAAAAATTATAGAGCTCTTTAATCTTCATTTTCATATATGTCTCAATGGACAGTAGTACTTAATCTTGCACATTTCTTGGGTAAAATATGTGTAATCTATTTAAAGTGTAAGATCAATTTCTGATATAGAGTGGGCATAAAAGAAATAGCGGTTATCATACTAAATACATATATTTAATAGTATACTTTCTTTTTCAAGACAGGGTCTCACTCTGTCAGTCACACTAGAATGCAGTGATGCAGTCACAGCTCACTGCAACCTTGAGCTCCCATGCTTAAGAGATCTTTCCACCTCTGCCTCCAGAATAACTGGGACTATAGGTGTGTACCATCATGTCCAGCTAATTTATTTGTATTTATTTATTTTTTATGAGATGAGGCTTCACTGTGTTGTCTGGGGTGGTCTCAAACTCCTGGGTTCAAACTGTAGAAGAAGACGACTCAATTATAAATGGAAAAAAATAACACAGAGATTTACACAGGAAACATAGACATATGTTTCCATAAAGAGGCATTGTAGTATTCAAGTCACTTAAAGTTATTTTAACATGTACTGATTTGTATTGTTTTTCAAAATAATTTACAGCTTAACTTTCTGAAAAAACATTGATCTTTCAAATGCCACTGTGTATAGGTGGTACTAAACTGGCTTCAGCATGAGTATTAGCAAAATCTGGTGTTACCTTTCAGCTTTAGCTGAATAATTAAATGCTAGTTGTTCAATTCTGCTATCTATGAACTCACTGTGATCAATGGATACATGATCATGTAGGTAACCTTTCTACCTAGTTATTTTAACATCATTAAAAATATCATAATTTGCAGTGACACTGTGGTACACTATTGAAGTACTCATTTTTCCTGCAGCCAGGAATGACGAATGCTGATACTCATTGCTGAGTCTTTTTAGGTAAGTTGCCTCTCACTGAAGAACCTGCCTTGCCCAAGATTATGTTCTTCCCCTTGTGAGCAGACTACATCTGATTACTGCTTGAAGTGGGGTGCAAAGACCTTGGCCCCTTGACTCAACTGATAGTCTATTTTTTTTTGTTTTTTTTGAGATGGAATTTCACTTTTGTTGCCCAGTCTGGAGTGCAATGGCACAATCTAGGCTCACTGCAACCTCCATCTCCTGGGTTCAAGTGATTCTCCTGCCTCAGACTCCCAAGCAGCTGGGATTACAGGCATGTGCCACCATGCCTGGCTAATTTTTTGTATTTTTAGTAGAGACAGGGTTTTTCCATGTTGGTCAGGCTGGTCTTGAACTCCCAACCTCAGGTGATCTGCCCGACTCAGCCTCCCAAAGTGGTGGGATTACAGGCGTGAGCCACCGCCCCCAGCTTCAACTGACACTCTAAGTAGTCATCTCAGCTTCTGAATCCCCTTAGGATCAGCTGAGGCAGTTTTTGCAAATGCACCACAGTTTAACTTTTCCCTGTGCCTAATCTTGCTTTCTCCATCCCTCACAGGTATTGTATATGAGCACTCCCTGTGAACTTCCTGTTTGCAAGTCTCAGTCTCTCTCCCCAGAGGCCCTGACTTACAATGTAAATGTAAAAGCATGTCGTTTAGATTTATTTTTACTAACCTTTTATTATGTAAATTTTCCAAAGAAGGTTTTTTTAAACTTTGTATCATTCATCTACCACCTAGATTCTACCGTCTACATTCAACTTTATCAAATGTTTGTCCACTTAGTGGTCTTGGATTTTAAAGAAAACATCCAGGTGTTAAAAAACAACACCTGGATGTTTTCTTTAAAATACTGGTAATCATCACAATATGTAAAATTGCAATGAAAATAGACTTTTAGCAAATATAGGCTACATATTAAGATATTTTGAAGCACCTTATCTTGTACTTACATAAAATGTTCAACCAAGATAGAATAAAAGCTGTTACACATCCAAAGACTGAGCAAATGAAAGCAAGCCTTATTATATATACTTGGCAGATAATAACACCACAATACCAATATCTTCAGGCATACCAACAACCAATGGTTGCTTTCACAACTTTCCTTGCTGAAGTCTGCTGAATAAATCAAACAAATACATCATGAAGTGTGAGTCTTTCTTACATGATGCCTGCTGTACAGACCCTCCTATCATTCCTCTTTAGAGAAATTGCTGAAATGTCATGCTTGCCAATGAGAGGCAGACAGAAATCTGACTGCCAGATAAAAATTCAGGAACAATTTTGTCATTCTAAAAGTCAATCATATTGCTCTATTGCAAAAATTCTAGTCCAAAGTAAGGACAATTTTTCCTCAAGTGATTGAGTGAAGCAGCAAATGTCTGTGAAAATAGTAGATATAAAAATATAAGCAAGAGCCAAAGTAAAAAGACTTTCTGCAAATATTCTGAAAGAATATTTAGAAAGCATCTTTTTCCAGGTAGATAGAGAGCTTCCGGGGCGGCATCACTGGCATCATTTTATAATCACCATCCAGCCCAGGGGCTCAAGAGAGGGGAACTGAGTCCCTTAGAATTAGAGAGGTGGGGAAAGTTGAATAATGGGTATACTGTTACATCGTCTGTATCTTAGACGGCAGGAGCTAGACAAAAGAAGTTGTTCCTCCTCTAGCCTCAGTGGAAAATGAATGCCCATTTATAGTTTCACTAATGTGTAATATAATTACCATGGGAGCAATCTATCAGGTGCTGTTGAAAAAACGGTTTCTATGCTTTAAAATGCAATTTCTAAAATTATAACAAAAGTATAACAATTAACCTTTATTTAATAACAGTTCAGATTTATTTTTGTTTTGACATGTTCTTTCTATATCATGATATTCACACTGACCAACTGTTGATTTTAACATTTTCAGCATTCAGCCAAATGTGTATTCAATACACCTCTACTGAATTTGATAAAGATTTGCTTTCTTTTTGTTAAGATGCCATTCTATTTCTATGTTAAAATTAAATTTTATGATTTTATATTTGAAAATTATATAATATTCCTGGGGAATCCTTTTCCACTAAGAACTTTCAAGTACTTTTAAAAAGCACTCTTAAGATTCCACCTCTCAATTATCCATTTTGGAGTTAATACAAGTTTCCACAAAATTTTTAAAAATCTATTTTATTATTGGAACTATGCACCCTGATTTCAGAGCTTGTATGGAATTATTCTGGTTTTGAAACTTTTATTAAAATATATTTTTTACCTTCTGTAGACAGCATAGTCTGTACACAGTTCTATTCTTATATTTTGTTACTGTAGACAGTAAGCCACAAATTACATTTAGAATAAATATTCAGGCACCCGCCAAATATGAACAAAAGAGAAATAATGAACCTGGTAGCACCTGTGAGAGAAATGGAACACTTTTGTCCTGGGCCGGATGCTGCTGTGCTCATTTGCATAATGAGCCCTGATTCACTGGCTTACCAGAAGCAGTTGCACATCTGGGCAGTGGCTTATGCACATGTAAAGGCAGTTTTAAGAAATAGCTGGACAAATATTTCATAAGTCTCAGGAAAGAAATGAGAAAAGAATGCCAAATGGAAATGAATCATATGAAGGGCAAAGGGCATTAGAGTAAATTATAAACAGAGTGCAATTTGCCAGTTTAAGCAGGAAACAGAAAGAAAAAGGAAAGCTTTCTGACACAAAGACTCTGTTGTCCAAAGTGATATTCTTTCAAGTTAAAATGTGATTAGCATGTAAACAGCTAGATAGCCCTAAATATAGCAACTTTGTTGATTGGTATATTTAAATTAATTGTGGCTCATGCCTACGATCTCAGCACTTTGGGAGACCAAGGCAGGTGGATCACTTGAAATCAGGAGCTCCAGACCACCCTGGCCAACACAGTGAAACCCCATTTTTCCTAAAAATACAAAAATTAGCAGGGTGTGGTGGCACACACCTGTAGTCCCAGCTACTTGAGGGACTGAGGTGGAAGAATCACTTGAACCTGGGAGGCAGAAGTTGCAGTGAGTCAAGATTGTGACACTGCACTCCAGACTGGGTGACAGACTGAGACTCTGTCTCAAAGAAAAAAAAAAAGACAAAAATGTATATGTTTATTTTGTACAACATGATTTAAAATACATACACATTATGGAATGGTTAATGAAACTACTTGACATATGCATTACCTCACATACTTTTTTTGGTGATAAGAACAATTAAAATTTCCTTTCTTGGTGACTTTTCAATAATACAATGTAACTGTAGTCACCATGTTGTAAAAATAGGACTCTTGCACTTATTCTTCCTAATTGAAATTTTGGATCCTTTGGCAACATTTCCCTAACTCCCCACCCTTCCCAGCCACTGGTAACCATCATTTATTCTCTACTTCTATGAGTTCAACTTTTTTAGATTCCATATGTAAGTGAGATCATAGAGATCATACAGTAGTTGTCTTTCTGTATCTGGCTTATTTCACCTAATATAATGTCCTCTGGTTCGTCCATATTGTTGCAAATGACAAGATTTCCTTTTCTTTCATGGCTGAATAGTATTCAGTTGTGCATGTACACCATGTTTTACCTGTTCATCTGCTGACGTATACTTAGGTTGTTTCCATCTCTTGGCTATTGTAAATAGTGCTGAAATGAATATTGGAATGCAGACATCTCTTTGACATACTAATTTCATTTCTTTTGGATATATACTCTGTAGTGGGAATGCTGGATGATATTGTAGTTTCATTTCTAATTTTTTGACGAATGTTCATACTGTTTTCCATAACACCTGTGACTGTCGGAGAGAATGTTCTAACTCACATGTAAGTACATTGTAAGTAATGTAAGTTAGTACATCGCCCCCAACAGTGCACAGGAGTTCCCTTTTCTCTAAATCTTCACCAACACTTGTTAATTTTCATAATTTTTGATAAAAGCCATTATAAGAGGTGTGAGGTGATACCTCCTTCTGGTTTTAATCTGCATTTCTCTGATGATTAACGATATTGAGCATTTTTCCTATACATATTCGCCATTTGTATATCTTCTTTTGAGAAATCTCTATTCAAGTTCTCTGTCCCTCTTTTAATTGGGTTGTTTTCTTGATATTGAGTTATTTGAATTTTTTATGTTTTGGATATTAACCCCTTTCAAGATGTCTGGTTTGCATATACTTTTTCTGACACCACATGTTGTCTGTTCACTCTGCTGTTTCTTTTGCTGTGCAAAAGCCTTTAGTTTGATAAAATCTCATTTGTGTATTTCTGCTTTTGTTGCCTGTACTTTTGGGATCAAATCCAAAAAATCATGGGTGAGGCTAACGTCATGAAGTTTTCCCCTATGTTTTCTTCTGGTAGTTTTACATTTTCAGACCTTATGTTTATGTCTTTAATCCATTTTGGGTTGATTTTTGTATATCATATAGGACAAGGGTATAATTTCATTCTGCATATGGATGTCTTAGTGCCCTAATACTGCTTATTGAAGAAACTGTCCTTCCCCCATTGTGTGTTCGCACCTTTGTCAAAAATCAACTGACTGTTAATGTGTGGATTTCTGGACTCTATTCCATTCCATTTTTCTCTGTATATGTTTTTATGCCAATTCTATGCTGTTTTGTTACAATAGCTTTGTCCTGTATTTTGAAGTCAGGTAGTATGATGCCTCCAGCTTTGTCTTTTTCCTGTATATTGCTTTGGCTATTCCCAGTGTTTTGTGGTTCCATGTGCATTTTAGGATTGTTTTTCTATTTCTGTGAAAAATGTTACTGGAATTTTGATAGAGATTGTATTGAATCTGTAGATTGCATTGCATAATATGAACATTTTAACAATGTTAATTCTTCCAATCCATTAACATGGGATATCTTTCCATTTATTTGTGACTTTTTCAATTTCTTTCATCAGTGTTTTATAGTTTTCAGTGTACAGGACTTTCATCTCCTTGGTTAAATTTATTTCTAAGGGTTTTTTTAATAGCTATTGTAAATAAAATTGTTTTCTTGATTTCTTTTTTTTAGATCGTTTGTTGTTCATGTATAGAAGTGCCACTGATTTTCATATGTTGATTTTGTATCCTGCAAATTTATTGAGCTTGTGTATTAGTTTTAACATTTTTTTTTGGTAGGGTCTTTAAGGTTTTATATGTATAAAATAATGTTGTCTGTGAACAAGGACAAATTAACTTCTTTCTTTCCAATTAGATATGCTTCATTTCTTTCTCTTGGCTAACTGCTCTGAGTAGGACATCCAGTACTATGTCAAACAGAAATAGTGATAAGTGGGCATCATTTTCTTCCTTCTGATCTTAGAGAAAAAGCTTTCAACTTTTCACCACTGAGTATGAAAGTGACCTGTGGGTTTGTCAAATATGACCTTTGTTGTGTTGAGGTACACTCCTTTTACACCTAATTTGTTAAGAATTTTTTCTTATGAAAGGATGTTGAATTTTGTCAAATGCTTTCTCTGCATCTATTGATATCATCATATGGTTCGGTCCTTCATTCTGTTAATGTGATGAGTCACATTTATAGATTTGCAAATGTTGAACCATTCTTATATCCCTCTGATGAATTCCACTTGATCATAGTAAATTATTCTTTTAATGTGATGTAGAATTTGGGTTGCTAGTATTCGTTGATAATTTTTGCATCCATGTTCTCAGGAATATTAGCCTGAAATTTTATTTCCTTCTCTGGCTTTGGTATCAGGGTAGCACTGGCCTCATAAAATGAGTTTGGAAGTATTCCACTTTCCTCAGTTTTGGGGAGAGAATTTCAGTAAGATTGGTATGTTTTCTTTAAATGTTTGATAGAATTCAGTGGTAAAGGCTGCTCTGTTCATGAAGTAGCCATTCTTTATTCCTTTACATTCCTAATACACTTGCTTTCATTTAAAAAACATACTCAGTGGTAAAGCCACCAGGTCCTGGACTTTTCTTTTATTAGAGACTTTTAAATCCTAATTCAATCTCCTTATTTATTTTTGGTTTGTTCAGGTTTTCTATTTCTTCATGATTTAGTCTTGGTAGGTTGTATGTGTCTAAGAATTTATCCATTTTTTCTAAATTATCCAATATATTGG
>NW_016107723.1:2618147-2738982 GCF_001604975.1 Cebus imitator | reverse complement strand
TGTGTGTGTGTGTGTGTGTGTGTGTGCGTGCACGCACATGGATATATATTTATGTTAAAGCAGAGAAGTCAAGTTGGGGGAATGATAAATGAGATAATATGAGTCAAAAGATATATAAGGACCAGATTATGAATGGCCTTGTGAGGAATTTGTAGTTCATTATGAAGCCATTGCAGGATTTTAAGCAAGGGAGTGATGTGGTTCATTGGCATTTCAGAAATTTCATTTTGGTTGAAGACATCTCTTACAAGGCCTGAAAGGGAAGAAACGGTCTTCATTTTGATGTAATTCAACAAACATTTATTGAACACTGTCTTTGTGTCAGACCTGTTTCCTCATTGTTCCCCTAGAAAAAGCCTATTTTCTGTGAAATCAAAGACAGAGGAATTAAATTTGTTGCCTGAAAACATTTCCCAGTGTGATAGGTTCTCTCTTGGGACATACCCTAGTCTTTAGAGGACGGAAAGGGTGGATGAGAGTGGATCCTGAGTAAAACATAGTCTTCCACTTATTCTGGTTTCCAGTTTCAGCCCCATTGAGTTATCATAGCAGGCTCATCAGGTTCTCATGTAAACAAATTAAAACAAAGCAAAAAACTTCCAGCAGGTATACCCCTTTAGGTTTCAGACATGACTGAATTCCAAGGGTGAGTGAAATTAAGAGGGAATCAATAAAAGCATCATATCCTTTCAGGAACTTGGTCTATCACAAAAGCAGTTCTGAATTTCATGGCTGGGTATCATTTATTTATTGTGACTACAGAAGAAATGATAGTATCAGATGCCAGGAAATTACTATTCTCATTTACTTAAGAAGAGAACCAGCACCACAGTTTTGCATAATCTGTCATCACTCTTTATGGGTGAAAAAACTTGAATTGGGAATTTTACCACTGTATAATTAGATCTGGCTAGATATATTTCAAACTATTTATTTCGCTCTGTTGTGTAAAATCTTTATTCTACTTTCTAATGACCTCAGTCAACTCATTAAAAATATTACAGTAATGAAGATATTAAAATACAAAAAAATGATGTAAAACTTCTGGAAATACTCTCCAGAATATTTATATTCACCACCAGATGGCATTATTTAGTTTTTTAGGATTAAAAAAAAAAAACTAGCATAATACCATAGCAAAGTATTCAAAATAGTTTAATATGAGTGAATGATCTTGTCTCAAACAAAATTTATCAAAATAATGAATTAATGTCTGTCCTTTGTTCCAGCATCATCCATCTGAACATAATGTTGCTTCCTTTGAAATCAGTTGAAGATTAAAAATGTATAAGGTACACAGGGGGGCACTGAGATAGGAAAATAGGGCCACACAGCCCATGTTTGGAAACAGATGGCTTGAAAGTGAATAAAGGTAATTAATAATAACGATGTCTTGCCTGCATGGAGCAGCTGTCCTCAGAACTCAAGAGCTTCTTTCATTATCTCATTTATCCTCCCAACACCTAGTCATGACATCAAGAATGGAATGGACACATCTATTTGTTTTGTTTGGTGTTGGATTTTTTTTTTTTTTTTGCCTCCATACAGTAATAAACCTTTCTGACACAACAGACCTACATAGTTAGATGGTTACAGTTGCAACATATGTAAATACGTTGGAGGTTATTCTAAATAATGGAACTAAAACTTTCATACCACAAATATATAAAATTGCTTGAGTTTGTGGGGAAGGAAGGTAGAATAACTTGGAAATATCTGTTATAGAAATTCAGACCCAAGAGTACCACTTTATGTGACAGATAGCTTTTTAAAATGTGGATTGAGATTGAGATGTGTTATTCATATAAGATTTGAACTAGAATACAAGGTATCTGATTACTAAATTAGATAATATTTTTGTTTGATTTTTTACCCACTAATCTATACTACTATCTTTCCAGAATCCCAAATCTTGTGAATATTAAGGGATCTACAACCTTGTTTTCTAAGAAATATTAGAACTTGAAATCATAATTGTTTACATGTTAATCTAAGGAGAGTTTTAATTTTTTAAACATCTATTTACTGACAAGTTGTTGTCTGATAAGAGTATGCCAGCTTGGGAAGAAACAATTCTTTAAAAGGTAAATTTAAAATATCAGTGCTTTAGAAGAAATTAAAACTTATGTCCCAATATGTGCTAAAACCCTGTCTCAAAAAGCAGAAACTGTTAAGTGTTAGGTTTCTATCAGAAAAGAGTGGAGTAGGTACAAAACTCCTTTTTAAAAAAATGCTAGCTAGATCGTTTTATCTATAATCTTCTTCCAACTTTTCACTCCAGCCCCATTCTCTCCTTCTCCCAAACCTGCCAATGTCTCCAGCTGATGAGGACAGTCATCAATTACTATGTGTTTTTTCTCCTTTATTGAATAGAGATCATAGGACGCCTCAAAGGAGTAAAAACCTCCAGAACCAATGTCCAAGAGATACTGCCCTCTTCCCTTAGGCAAAGACCTTGAAGTTATTACTAGTTCCTACAAAGATTTAATCCATTATTTTGAAATGGTATTACGATTTCTTTTTCTAATTCTATAGGTCCTTTCTTGCAATGGAATTGCAAGAGAAGCAGTATTTCCCCATGAATCACAGTATCTATTACCTCCCTTTAACTATCTTCCCTTTAATAGCTGCCAGTTCTGAGTGCACCTCTACAGCTTGGGTGATATTATTGGCATGTGCATGACCTGCATCAAAGAAACCTGAAGAGACATTAGAATTTCTGGGACATGAAATCAGTGCCAGTTTAACAAGGAATTCAAAGAAACCCAACTCATCCCAAGTTCTACGTGAGATTTGGCTAGTTCTTTGGCTAATTGCTGGTCTGATGAATCTTTGGAATGACCTGCACCTGGCAGTCCAGAACACTTTGTAAGCTCTTACTAGTTCTGGGAGTGTCATGTCTGAACCCACAGTCATTCTTGACGTCTCTTGAGTAGTTAGTTATTGGCCCTGCTTCCCCCATACAATCCCCAATCTTTACCCCCAGCCAACACATGAAATTATTCATCATTCAGAAAACTTTTATTAATGCTCTACTGCATTGCAGGCACTATACTCTATATATAATAAAAATAATAAAACATAATAAAAAAATAATAAAAATAATAAAATTTATTAAAATGTAATAAAAATAACAAAAGATTCTCAAGGAGCTTAGATTCTAATGACTTTTGGGGAAATATCATAACTGTCAGGCGAGAGAAGTGTTGAGTAACCTGGATATGAGAACAGGTGTTCTGTAGGGCTCCAATCTATTCTTTTTAAAGCTGCTTAATTTTCTACTTCGAAGTCAGAGCCAACAGGTGCTAAAGAGAAGAGTGTGTTGTCAGATGAGTTCAAATTCCATGATTTATATTTACCCTTGGGTGACTTGGGTAAGTTATTTTAATTCTCTCGGCTTTCCTTTTCTCATCAAGTGCATGAAGGTAAATAATGACTACCTCACCAGATGGCCAGGAGGATTAAATGAGATGGTCTCTGGAAAGCGCTTATCAGTATGCCTGGCCTTCTACCAAATGTCCACTAAGCACATTTTAGGGTCAGCATTTATTGAGCAACACTTTTTGGGACCGGGATCTTTTCCAGGTTCATATTCCATTTCCCTATTTCTACATATCAGCTTGGAAGTAAACCTTATTATTCTCATATCAAAAGGAGACTCAGAAAGGATGCTTGCCTAATGTCACACAGCCAGCAAGTTGGGAGGCTAAACTCAAAATCATGTATTTTCATTTTAAGCTCAGGGTTTTTCCTTTATACATTTTCAAGGAACACAACCTTGTCTTGGAAAAGACATTTCCCAGAGGACTTTCATAGGTGCTCAGAGTTATTTAGTCCAGTTCTGCAACCCCACAGGTCAAGGTTGTGTTGCTGAAGCCTGCCCTTGTCAGGTTTATGTAGGGAAGATAGAATAAAGCCTCTTCCCTTGAGGTAAGGCAGAGAGAGCATTTATGCTTTTCCCCAAAGAGCATATGTTCTCACAGTCTGCGGAATAAGAAGGAAAGAATTGAGCTGATTGTTCTTTGTGCAGTAATGAGATGGGTGGATTCCCAAAATTATTGGTACCCCAAATGTGATGGAGCAATTGGCATAGCCAGATACATGGAAGTATTTCTCTGTGCCTGCTCTTTAGAACAAACCCTCAAAGGAGACAAAAGCTTCAGCGTGAAAGGCAAGAGAACAATCAACAAATGGCAGAAGGCTGTCAAAGGACTCTGAAACCTTGAAGATCAGCTCTTAGCTCTGAACTAAGCTGTTCTCTGAAATAAGGCCAGCATTCTACCTGAATTTGCCTTTAGAAGTGAGTCACATGATGAAAGGTAGATGTGTCCATTTATCATTAATAAACTCAGAATCTGGTACTTGTATTAGTAAACGTCTTAATTCAAAACAGGATTGGAAACAGAACATCTAACAGGTAAATTATCAGTTGGATTTATTTTATCACTGTAAATTCACCATCCATCATTCATGTGCCAAGAACTACATGCTAACAGTTTTCATTCATCCACCTTAGTGGGTTAGAGAATACTAACTGCTCTATTTTGTTTTCACTTTTACTCAGCATCCTATTTCCCAACTCTTATCTATCATTGATAAGATTTTTAATTTACTGAACATGAAATTTGATTCTAAACTCAATGTAATACTTTGCACATACATTAGCAATATATAACATTCTTTGGAACTCAAGAAATATTTAAATTTTAGAAATATTTTTCTATGCATAGATGGTTTGAAATCAATGCCCTTAAGTATAGGCAATTAAATAATGAGATATTCTGCTGCTTTTCAGAATTTTAACTTTATTTTCCATTTTTTGGGTAGAATTTGAGGCATTGCTGATTAGTGTATGTGTTTGTGTATATATAACAGGGTTCATAAAGCATTAGATCCCCCAATATTTCTAGAAAAGAGAATTATATATTTAATATATCTTTGTTTACTCCCAATTCATTGCTTTTACAATGCTTTTCTCAACTACTCTTGACCCAGATTTTTTTACCTTAGTTGCCTCCCTTGAATACTCCCACATCAGGCCATCACTTTAACCCTTTTTCAAACTCAGAACTTGGACTGTCACAATTTTCCATTCCCAGTACCATTTAGGAGTCACGGAGGAACATCTTTTCTTGGCTTCTCATCTCTAAAGGTCCCAATGCCTTCCAAAGGTGCTGCTTGGCCTACCACTTTCATAAACATCTGTCAATTACCTTCATGATGACAAAGCTGCCTTCATCTATAACTTTCATAAACTTATCCCACCTTTCTAGATAACATTGTACTGAGCACACATTTTTTCTTCCCAACCCCCAACATTTGTCGTCATCCTAAGTAACAAAAAATGTATTTATGAATTATGAGCCACCTGAATATCATGCTATTTATGCCCTTCCTTTCATCAATGACATGCATCTACCTCTATCTTTGGACATTTACATTGCAGAGGGATCATATCTAAAAATACTATACTACAACTAAGATACGAAGTTCGCTGCATTTCTTTTTCTGACAACAGCCTCTTTCTCCTGACAACTAATATAACTCCTCCCTCACTTGCTTTGCAATCACTCAACCCCCTACACTTTACTCCATTCTTGATGCCCTTTTGGCTTTACTTGGTCCTTTTGTCTACTGAATCTGTGGGTTAACTTTCGTGGAGATTCTCTCTCTTACTTAAACTATCCAACAATATGCTAAGATCCACAAAGTGCAGAAAAAAGTTATATGTAATCTTTGTTCATAAGCAGTTTACAACTTAAAAGAAGGGATAAGAAATTCATGTGTGGATGTTTCTACTTCTTTCTTTTTCAAAGTAATGCCAATAACTTTTACCTTAATT
This sequence comes from Cebus imitator, assembly GCF_001604975.1. Taxonomy (NCBI): domain Eukaryota; kingdom Metazoa; phylum Chordata; class Mammalia; order Primates; family Cebidae; genus Cebus; species Cebus imitator. The sequence goes on along the minus strand of NW_016107723.1, from coordinate 2,733,140 downwards.
TCCCTCAGAGTTAACACAGTCTTCTTTCCAGTCATCTGGCTTCTTAACTGTAAACTCCATCTTCACATTTGAAAATACTTATGCCTGAAGTATAGAGAATTGGGGAAAAACTACGTCAACTGCTCCCTTATAGGGATCTTATAAAATGTCCTCGCATCCATCTGGAAAATATTTTTCCTTAATTATTTTGAATACTGTCTTTCAATTTTGTGGCAAATTTAAAATTAATTAAGAACTGAATAGTCACTTGTGGTGATTCATTTTATGTTTAAACTTGTTTAGGTTGTTGTGCCCAAATTTTTGGTCAAACAACAGTGTACATGTTGATATGAAAATATATTTTAGGTATAATGAACATTTAAATTGGGAGACTTGAGTAAAGCAGATCACCCTCCATAATGTGGGTTGGTCTCATCTAATCAGTTAAAGGTCATAAGAGGTCTATCAAGGAAGAAGGAATTCTCCTAGCAGACTGCCTTCAGCCTGGAGCCACAACATCAACCCTTTCCTGGATTTCCAGCCTGTCATGCAGATTTTAGAATTGCCAACCCCCAAAGTCATTAAGCCAATTACTCGAAATAAATCTCTTGAAATATATATATATATCAAGATAATATACAGAAATATCAAGATAATATATAGAGATACATATCTCAAGATGATATAAATTTATAATATCAAGATAATATATAGATGTATAGACCTCATTTGTTCCAGAGAAACTTGACTAATGCACCACATTATATTGTGTGAGTAGCCCATGATAAAATAAACTTCTTTTATACAGAAATCTTTTTTGTTATGAAATCATCAATAAATATTCTGCTGCTTGGTTTGTTTCACAAACCAACAACATAATTCTCTGTTAAAAACAGAAAAATCTAATTGCAGCATTAATAATCAAATATTTGGCAAAATTCAGTGTGTTGGTTTCATTTAAATAAACTGAATTAACTGTTGCTTCTCCTTGCATAATGTGATTATCAAGATAAGTACAGAGTTTCAAATATGGCAGAAAGTGGCTTACAAATAAAGCTCAAAGTTTCACATCAATCTCTCACCTATACATTAATTCACCAGTGAATTACATACATCTATTTTTTCCAACAAATTGTGTGGCTTCTGTTTCAATTTTATGAGACAAAAAGCACCAGAGAAACATTAACACGTAGAGAAGATATTTTTCACTGCTTACTTACCGTGCCAGTCACCTTCAGAATAAAACAGATAAGGATTTGCTAGTCTAAAAGGAAACATGGCTCTAACTCAATATGATTCATTCCTTAGAGTTGAAAGGACAAGGACACTTTGTATCTTGAGTGTCTTTTTGTTGCTGTTATTGTTATAGCACAATGGAAAACTAATTATAGCTAATACTAAAAAAATCATGTTAGTAAAATGAAATGTAACTGGAAACAGAACAGATCTCATAGAAGATGGAAGGGCAAGACATCAAGCCACAATGAGAGACTTGGGAGAAATTTAATTAGTTCAAGCCTATAGTGGCTGATTGTCTTCATAATGAGGTGTTTATGAAATTACCAGAGACCTTATGGGTCAACTAGCTGTTGTTTTTGAGAACTTGAACAAGATTGGACAGGTTTAAGAAGGTTCAAAAGAACCTTCTGCTTCTGTTTAAAAAAGGAAAATGCGATAATAACCTAAAAAAATATAAAGCAAAAAGCTTAGCTGGAAAGAATAGTAAGAGAAAATCAAAGCAAAATGATTGGCAAGACCCCTATTTAAAAAAAAGGGGACAATGGCAGTAATCTGCTTGTTTTCTTAAATAATAGATTTAAAATAATAATGTAATCAATGGTAAGGTGATGGTTCTGGTATATTAGAGCAGAGATACAGATTTTAGTCTCTTAAAAATTTTCTTAAGATCCTGCATCATGTTTTCCAATAATATTACAGGAAAATAAGTTTTTACACTGCAGCTTTAGTATCTGCTAGTTTATCAAACATAATTGGAAAATAAGGTCCACTCTTCTTCTTTCCCACAGTGAAGCATTTAGATAGGAAAGGAGATGTTGAAATGTTTAAAGAGAGAAATTATGACACAGTTACACGTGCATACTTGCTTTTAAGTTTTTAAATCCTCATTCTGTTTCTTACAAGAAATGGGATCTTGGGCAATTTGTACAATCTCCCCATGATTCACTTTTGTTATCTGTAAAATGGGAATAGTAATAGAATCATCTAATGAAAAATTAATGGAATTATACAAGTAAAAGACTTGGTAGAGTGACTGCTCAATTAATGATAGCACTAGGTAATTTAATAATTTATTAATGCATCTATTTTCCACTCAATTGTGAGTCCCTCAAGAGCAAAGATTATACATTGCTCTTCCATATGCCCACTGTATATAATAAGATGCCTAACAGACTACAGGCCTGGTATAAATACAAGATTTTATATTTAGTGCTGGTATTTCTTACATAATAACTTCTATGGGGCAGATACTCCAAATTAATAATAACAGGAAAAAACAACAGTGTGCACTGGACATGAGACAGTCTGGAAGAGGCAGGAAGGGAAGGGATATGCCTGGCTGGAGAGAAGACCCAATCAGTTCTTCATTGATCAGAGCAAGTAAGAGTCATAGATCAGGTCAGGTAGATTAATAAAATGAAACCAGAAACAGGAACGAGGCGTGAGCTTTATTCTTGACCCAAGCACCTTCTAATCCATCCTTTTTTAAAATAATTTCTATGGGAATCATAGATATTTTCAAGAAGAAACTGCAACCTACTGATAGACAGAAATACTATCGTTGTGTGTGGATTATATGGCTAAGGAAAATATATACTAGCTGGGGCCACATGTGTGATTTTATGCTTAGGAGAACTGAAGAGAAAATCAGATAACCATCATCATTTCTTGAACAAATTCTGTGGAATGTTTATTATGTACTAAGTGCTAAGGACACAGGCATATGTGAAACAGTGCCTGCTTTCTGTTTATTGGAAAAGGCTTACAGGCAGACATGTAAACAAAAAAGTACAGCAATGGTACAGAAAAGCCATTGAAACACATGCAAAACTCTGTCAGTGCACTGAAAACGAAAGTCTTAAAATGAACTTGACAGAGGAAGCGGTGTTTGAGGGGGTCTGTGTCCAGGGTACGTAGGCTATTCAAGGCTAAAGAAATAGTATCAACTACCGATCTGAAGCTACGCATAACACCAAGATTTGACACTGACTAGAGGCAGCTCCATGCTATGACCTGGCATTTATAATCATTACAGCTTTTATGCAGCTGTCTTACTCATGCTCACAGTTCTTTCGCTTTTGAGTTTCAATTGTTAGATAGTTGAGGTTGCTAGGAGTCTTCACGTATGGTGGTATATGGGTTAATAAATGGTTGGACTGTCTGAGGGGGCAGTTATCAGTGAAGCCATTAATAACCCTATTAGTCTATTTTCATACTGCTGATAAAGACATACCCAAGACTGGGCAATTTAGAAAGGAAAGGGGTTTAATTGGACTTACAGATCCCTGTGTCTGGGGAAGCTTTCCAATCATGGCATAAGACAAGGGGAAGTAAGTTACATCTTACGTGATGGCAGCAGGCTAAGAGAGGAGCTTGTGCATGGAATCTCCTGTTTTTAAACCCATCAAATCTCGTGAGACTTATTAGCTATCATAAGAACAGTGCAGGAAAGACTCACCACCATAATTCAATCACCTCCCACCAGGGTCCTCCCATGACAAGTGGGAATTACATTTTGAGGTGAGATTTGAGTGGGGACACAATGGCAAACCGTATCAACAACCTAGAATATGCAAGAATATTTCATTGTGACTGACATTATGATCAAGAATCCTTATTTTGACTTAGACATTGGGAAGCAATTATGCTTACAGAATCTAGAGGTGAAAGAAAGCCCAGAGGAATGAATTAGACCTTTTACAATCATGATGAAATCAGACTACTGATTAGAATAAACTCGACTAGGTAAGGACAAACACTAGTAGACTTGGGCAGCAATTTCAAAATTAAAGAAAAGAAGGTAGACTTGACTGTGTATTTAAAAATATGGCGGAAAACATATTAGAGTAATAGTATGTAAAAATTGCCCTATGGGCTATGAATTGTTAAAAGATTTCTTAAACTTGGCCAAAAAATTTACGTTACTGAAAGAATTTGAACTAGAGTGTAATTAGTGGAGTGCCATAAATATGTGTCATAGCTCAATGCTTTTCATCTTTCCTATCTTATTTACCACAAACTAGTTACGTCAAATGTCCAGCTCCAACCACAATGGAAAAGCTAAGCACATTCTTTTCAATTACTTTTATAAATTTATAGACATTCTGTCCCATTAATGTTCCATTAATTGTTAGGAAAACCCAATGTCCCATTTAAACTAGTCCTTCTCCATCCATCTGTGGCAATGGTCCAATTTTTATTTCTAATCCAGCAAAGACAAGTGCATTTATAAAATAGTATAGAAAAGAATTTCCAGGTAAATAAAATTACAAAATTAGACATAAAATAGCACAGGTCTGAATTGTTTATTGTTAAATTCAACAGACATAACTTACTCTGTCAAGTTGCTTATAAGAGTATCTAAATGCTTACTTTCAATGTCTTTACTTATCTCGTCATTGATCAGTAGCAGTCATGAGTCAACACAGGTCCAAGAACTACACTTAGAGTAGCACTAACTTAGGTCCTGGTGTACACATACCTCTAATGGGGAAAATATGTCTGGGGAAGAGGCAGAACAATATAATGAAATTGTGTTAAAAGCCCAGGACCAGAAGTCAGAAGCCTTGTGCTCCCTCCATACCAGCTTTCACTAACTAAAACTCCCTGGTCCTACAGTTTTTTGGCCTGGAAAATTATGGATTAGTCTAGATGATTTTAACAATCCTGTCTGGCTATTAAATGCCTTGTTTCTGTGACTAGAGATTTAGAAATGAAGTCTTCTGAAGAAAACAATAGGCTAGGTTATTTACCTTGGAGAAAACAAAGTAGTAAGAATTGTTAATTATGTTGTTAGTTTATTTGCATGGATGCAGTTCTTTCTCTTCTTCATGACCCACACAAAATTATACATGGAAATAGGCATAGTGATTCTGCCATCCAAACAACCACCTTTAACCACCTACAAATAATTGGAGAGACTGCAGTAAACTTTAGGTGTATCTAAATCTCCTATTGACATCTCCCTAATAATTATAACTTTAGTGCTGGTGCCAGTTGTCATATAAATGAAGTTTTATAATACAGAGAACCAGGATCACAAGTCCCGCATCCATCAAACATAAAACAAAAGGGCATGGACTTCAATTTTACTGCCAGTTATTTATATACATTTTTGTTTAAAGCAAGTGTAGCTCAACTCTAGAATAGTTTACTTGCAAGGTTAGGTACTTTCTTTTTTTGCAGATCATTAAAAAGAAGGCACTTTTTCCTTCCTGAAATGGATTGGTAATATAAAAGCAGAACTCTGAACAAAAGAGACTCCAGCTTTGTGACTTGTTGTATTGCTATGTAAGCCTTAACTTAAGAAAATATTAGCTAATAATAAGATTAAGCTTAATTCTCTTAGAAATAAGAATATTTCTATTTTTCAGCTTCAATGTCTCAGACCCGGGTTAGCTTTTCAAGTTCTCTGTTTGTCCCAGTAAGTGTGTCCTGGAAGTTACTGTCTTATGCTCCACTTCTATCCTGACTTTAGATTACTTCTTTGGGTACATTCTATCAGAAGCTTGTTTTAAAAGTACAAAAGCATGAGAGTAGGTAACTTTTTCTAGATCACTAAATATTCTGGCCAGTAGAGAAATTATTTCAGGTTGGCCTTTCTTAACAATGGCACATCATGGCCATCACGGTTCAGAAGTTAAAAACTGTCTACATATGCTGACTTCAAGAACCTCTGAAAAGATAAATTCTTCTTCCTCAGCTATAAACAGAAAATTGGAAAATTGTTGCCTAAATTGTCCATTAACTAAATGGTCCATCCTACCTAAAATATTCATCCTACCTAGTTCCAAGCAGTGGAAATAAAGAATACGGCTTTGCTTGCACCAAATGAAAATAACGTATGGGGAAAATTCTATAGAAGGATTGAAGAAGTTCACTGAACCCAACAAGTCAGTTTATTTCCTTTCAACACTCTATAGCCACTTGGAATTAGAGTTTCCAATTACTGACTCTGTACTTGAGCATGTGGTGTATTGAGTTATTGCTATCTGATTTAGATGAAAGTGTGTTCCAAAAGTTCATTCAATTCTATTCAACACAATGTGTCTTGGACCTATTAAGCGTAATCCACTTGTGTGGAGTAGTGTGAGTCACTACACTCTGGAAATTCCAATCATCTAGATGAGGAGGAAGGCACACATACATAGATTACTCTAACAAAGGTCGAACTTTGATAAATGCCATAAAAGAGGCTCGAGACATCTAAAAAGTCAAGGGAGAAATTGATTCAGTAAGAGGAAGGTTTCTTAGCTGCTAGGGCCTGAAGAATGAGTAAGTCTTAAAAACTTTTTCTACTATAAAAGTAATACAACTTCACTGTGAAAAATAAAATAAAATAAAAGTGACATACAATCCCACCAACTAGCAATAATTACTTTTAACACTCATGCTAACATTTTTATCTGCACATATGTCAGCATGAATATTCTTTAAAGAAAATTTAATAGTCATCAGTATTCAGAGGTATACTCCCAGGTAATCTGCCTTTTCCCCTTAACAATACATAATGAACATTTTTCTATGTCATTAGCTATTCTTATGCAATAGGTATGGCTCATAAGTTTCATGTTTTCTTTTATTTCCTCTCCTGATTATGGCTGCTTAGAACTTGATATTAAGAGGATTCTGAGACCATGTTTTAACTAAACGAGAAGAAATCTATTTAGTGTGTTTCCACAGGTTCAGATTAAGAATGCCATGCTACAAATATCAAGTACTGGCTGACTCATTTCTATATCTCTTTTAATACTGCATATTATCCTATCAAATAATTGCAAATAAATTTTAACCAATTCCAAGTTTTGGGGCATTCAGGATGTTTTCTATTTTTCTCTGTTACACATAACTCTATGATGAACCTCCTTATGCATATATGCTTGCTCATTTGTATAATTATATTCTTAACAACTTTCTAGAATTGCTATTGCTGAATTGGAATATATGCAAAATTCTAAAGATTTTTTTTATGTATTGCCAAATTGTAGTGCCAAAAAATTATGCTCATTTAAAAAACTTGAAATTGTGCATGAATGTACTAATTTTCTGATTCCTTTCCCTATATGAACACTATGTTTTCTTTTTAAATATTTGCTGACTAATCTGACCTGGAACATGATCAGTTTTATCGGTGTTTTAGGCAGTTCACAACTGCAGGCAAGTGCAGGGGGTAAAGAAGGGGTCCAGGTGCCCCAAGCCGAAATCACGACAGTGAAAAGGCCACTCTCTTAGGCCTCCTGGAACCCATGGGGACAAAAAAAGTAGTTCTGTTTTTTACTCTTATTAATGTTTCATCTGTTACATCAGAAGTTGCCCACTTCTGATAGAATACCTTTAAATCTCTCACTCTAGTTGTGTGCCTGTCCAATTTTCTTTCTAATTCTGTCAACTTTGGCTTTATATGAGGCTATATTGTGTACAAAAAACAGTTATGATTATTATCTTTGTGATGGACTGTTCATTGTATTATTTTGTAGTGTCACTAACTCTATTCATACCTTCTGCTTTAAATTATAGTTTCTATGCATTGCTACACAACTTCTTATTTGTAAGTAGCCTAAAGCTACTTACCAATTAATTTTAATTAATTTTAATCTAATAATTTAATCTAACCATCATTCTTTAATAGGTGAATTTACTCGATTAATATTATTAAGATTTCAGATATATGTGGACTTATTTCTAACATCTTTATTTTGTGTTTTCTGTTAATTATCTCTTCCTCTTTCTTTTCTTTTTAATTCATTGCCTTTGGTTGATTTGCTAAAGTATTCTATATTTTCTGCTTAGATCTATGCTAGTTTTTAAAGCTTAGATCTTTATCTTAACATGTATAATTAGCCATGTATTGTTTTAACAATGCTGTTATTCCACATTCTGATCCTCCTCTCAACATAGCAGTCTTTGACATCACCATGCCCCATCATATTATTTTGTTTAAAATATTAGTATAGAGAATTTTTTTAACTGCAGTTTTTTTTAACTGTACATAATTAAATTTACCAATACATGATCAGTTTCTAAGTTTGCTGTTGTTTGTCGCATCCTTTGTCTTCATTCATGTCTCATCTTACAAATTTAACTGGTGTCTATGGATCATAAGCTCTTTAACGCAATGTCTAAAAATGACTTACCTTTGCCAACATTACAGATGTATAGCTTAGTTGCCTATCAAATTCTAGATTGAAGATCTATATGTCTCTATGTACATTGAAAATATTCCATTGCATTCTGCAATCTATCAGTTTATTTCTCATTTTATTATAGGGTAAATATCCAGTAGCTTTAAACAACTTTTTTGTAATTCTGACATTTTTAAGTTCGGCTATGGTTTTCTAGGCATGAATTTATCATTATTTATTTTGTTAGTCAGAGTTACTTTGATCTTCGGGCCCATCATTTTCTTCAGTTGGGAAAAAGTTTAGCAACAATCTCACTAAATATTGCTTCTTTGTCATTCCCTCAACTATTCTTCCTATCAATCTCTTCTCTTAGCTGCTCTTTCATTTTATTTATCTTTTTTATGCTGATTTTTGGGATCATTCCTTCCAATTTATTATTTTTCCTATAAAATTTATTCAGTCTTTTGTAGCAAAATTGTGTTTCCAAAGATAAACACAGCACTGTCTCCCCTCCCACATGCTTTTTGCCATGAGACTTTACCTATCCTACCAGGGAGACATTGAGCTGTGTTCCTTCCCCATGAACCTAGATCAGTCCTATACTCAGCTGACCAGTAGACTGTGGCAGAGTGACACTGTGCCCATGCCAATTCTTCAAGACGCCTTGCATTTTTTGCTTTCATATTCTCTCCAGTGAAACCAGCTACCATGCTTGAAAGAAGCATAAGCTAGATTACTGAATGATGAAATACCAGGTAGAGAGAAAAAAGCAACATGGCAAAGGCCTGAGACTTGTGAATGAGGGACTTTTGGGAACTTCTAGCACTGCCCAGGCACCATCTGACTGCAGCTAAATAAGGCACCTCAGCCAATGTTCCTGACTGACCACTGCCCAAGGTTCCAACCTAGAATCATGAGAAGACTTGTTTTAAGCAACTAAATTTGGGAGTAGTTTCTTGCACTGCAATGAATAACTGAAGTAACTACATTTTTATTTCAATAACTATATTTTTTTATTTCTAAGAAGTATAATCAATTATATTTAATGTCTACTTGTTTCATTTTTCTGTTAATTAATAATTTGCTGTCTTTTAAAAATGGAAACCAGGCCTAATTCATCACTTTGAACACCCAAAGCACACTTATTTCAAATATTTTTTATCTGGATTAATTTATTGATTTGATTCTTGATTCTGTTTGGGTCTCTTCTGGCATTAGATTTCTTTATGACTTGGGCAGGAGCAGGGGTTGAAATACATTGTGAGTAAGAGCTTTTTCTTTTCCTTTTTCAACCTCCTCTTCTATATCTCTCCCAGTCTACTGGCTTTGCAGTTGCCTCATAAAGAGATATAATTTATATTAGAGAAAAAATTAACCTATACACGACTCTATTCCATTTTCAGAGACTGATAAGACTGATACTAAGAAGTGAGCCAAAAGGGATGGAAATGTAAATTACTTCGAATATGGAGATAATTAACATAACAGAAAGGTTTTTCAGCCAAGAGCAACCTCAGGTGTATGGCAGGAAGCTAAGAGTCTACAGAGAAATTGTCCAAGCTTATTTGCTTGAATGTAAAACCTTTACATTGACCCAAATCTTCAGAAAAGTCTAGCACCTTGAAAATGTCTTCTTTGTGTACTTCAGGGATGGCAAGGAAAGGGGTCCAAGTTCTGCATCTTGATTTGTGGAGAGCAGAAGTAAAAGGGCCATTTGGTTTAGGAGGTGAGATGCAAATGAAATGAAATGTTAAGAAAGTTACAAATTTGTGACCAGAAAAGACCTCAAGAATGACAATCCCCAGGATTCAAAGTTATTTAAGGAGGACCTGGGGCTTCCCATGGAGCAGGAGTTTGAATCAATTTTGTTTGAACCTTAAAGAAAAAATAATAGCCTTCCTTGAAATGTGGTTACAGTTTAAGATTGTTTTCTGTCCTGGCAGAATGCCAAAATCATCTGGGGACCTGTTAATAAAATCTCCAAATACTCAGACTGTACCTCAGAATAATTAATTCAGAACCTCTTGGGATGGTACCCAGCTATCATTAGTATTTCATTGTTTCCCAAGTGACGCTAATGTACAACCAAAGCTGAGAACCACTAGTTTAAGCTGCAGAAGTATTTATTATTGTTATTATTATTATTATACTTTAAATTCTGGGGTACATGTGCAGAACTTGCAGGTTTGTTACATAGGTATACACGCACCATGGTAATTGGCTGCAACCATCACTCCATCATTTACATTAAGTATTTCCCCTAATGCTATCTCTCCCCTAGCACCCCACCCCCAACAGTCCCTGGTGTGTGATCTTCCCCTCCCTGTGTCCATGTGTTCTCATTGTTCAATTCCTACTTATGAGTGAGAACATGCAGTGTTTGGTTTTCTGTTCTTGTGTTAATTTGCTGAGAATGATGATTTCCATCTTCATCCATGTCCTTGCAAAGGACATGAATTCATCCTTTTTTATAGCTGTGTAGTATTCCATGGTGTATATGTGCCACATTTTCTTTATCCAATCTATCACTGACGGGCATTTGCATTGGTTCCAAGTCTTTGCTATTGTGAACACTGCTGCAATAAACATACATGTGCATTTGTCTTTATAATAGAATGATTGATACTCCCTTAGGCATATACCCAGTAATGGAATTGCTGGGTCAAATGGTATTTCTGATTCTTGATCCTTGAAGAATATCCACACTGCCTTCCACAGTGGATGAACTAATTTACACTCCCACCAACCGTGTAAAACTGTTCCTATCTCTCCACATTCTCTCTAGCATCTTTTGTCTCCTGACTTTTTAATGATTGCCATTCTGACTGGAGTGATCTCATACTGTGGAAGTATCATTAAGGAATTGTTCTAAATTTTGAACAAAGGGCATTGGAAGAGAAGCAAGTAAATCAGGTGTTCTAAGAGATGGAAGCAAAAAACACTGAATCAAAGATATGGAGAAGATGATTCAATTCTGCAATAAAATTGAGTGTATGAGAACATAGAGGAGACCTTCAAATTTGACTAACATGAAGGCATTATTTTGCTGAGCAAAGCGATTTGAGAAAATAGTGGAGACAAACTTTGTATTACAATGTTTTGAAATAGAAAAGAGGATGATGAGACAAAAGATGGAGACCATGACATGAAAACATCACTGAAATAACTAGGAAGCACAGATTCCAGAAGGAGGCTTTAATAATTCAAAAACAAATTTGAATAGTGAGAACATTCTGACTATTCCTGACAGAGCATATTTTTTATAGTCATAAGTGAGAGTTGGAAATCATGTTTATATAAGAATTAAAAACACTCATTTGCTTTTCTCCATAGGAGGAAGAATAGAGAACAAATATTAATTACAGCACAAAATATATGTAGCTGTAATTTTAATCAACTTTATTATTATTTATAGGTGTCAGTGGTTTACCCTTCTGTTTCATCTATCATATATTTGTATAGGTTTCATAATGTAGAATTCCAGAGAGCAATAACTTATTGAATTCAAGTAAGCAATTTATACCAATGTATGAATGCTGAGTTTCTAGAACCCTTAGAAAGATTTGCCTTCTAAAATATAGAAAGCATATTAATACAAATGAAGATTTATTTGGCTATCTGAAGAAGAAATTTGCAGCAGAAGACTTGCAGCAGAAGGCCTTCAGCCAAGTCTGTGCTCCAACTGGAAATGAGTTCTTCTTTGAAGTCAACTTCTGAAAACTGGCCCTAGTTATTTGCTGCCTCCAATCCTGAACCCCAGGTTATTTAAGAATGCCACTTCCCCTTCACTGGGTCCCAATATAGCTCTGGTACCCAAAGGAGATGATGAGACAAAAGTAGGATTGATAGTAGCTACTCTCATATGTGAATCAGTGGAACATACAACTAGATTCAGAATATCAACCAAGAAATTGTTCCATGTGCTTTGCAAGAAAAATAAATTAAATACTATTATTTTTCAACTTTTACTTGAGGTTCAGGAGTGCACGTGCAGGTTTGCTATATAGGTAAGCTCGTGTCATGGGGGTTTCTTGTACAGACCCGAGTACTAAGCCCAGTACCCAATAGTTAATTTTTTTGTTACTCTTCCTTCTCCCAGACTCCACCTTTAAGTAGGCCCCAGTGTTTGTTGTTCCTTTCTTTGTGCCCATGAATTCTCCTCATCTAGCTCCCACTCACAAGTTCGAGCATCTGGTATTTGGTTTTCTGTTCCTGCATTAGTTTGCTAAGAATAATGACCTCCAGCTCCAACCATGTTCCCACAAATGAAATGATCTTGTTCTTTTTATGGCTGCATAGTATTCCACGGTGTATATGTACCACATTTTCTTTATTCAATCTGTCATTGATGAGCATTTAGGTTGATTCTATGTCTTTACTGTTGTGAATAATGCTGTGAGGAATATTCACATGCACATGTCTTTATCGTAGAATGATTTATATTCTTCTAGGTATATATCCAGTAATGGGATTGCCAGATCGAATAGTAGTTCTGTTCTTAGCTCTCTGATGAATTGCCACAGTTTTCCATAATGGATCACTAATTTACATTCCCACCAACAGCGTAGAAGTGTTCCCTTTTCTCCACAACCTTGTCAACATCTGTTATTTTTTGACGTTTTAATAATAGCCATTCTGATTGCTGTGAGATGATATCTCGTGGTTTTGATTTGCATTTCTCTAATGATCAGTGATATTGAGGTTTTTTTCCATATGTTTGTTGGCCATATGAATGTCTTCTTTGGAAAAGTGTCCACTCATGTCCTTTGCCCACTTTTTAACGGGGTTGTGGGTTTTTTTCTTGCAAATTTGTTTAAGTTCCTTACAAATAATGGATATTAGGCCTTTGTCAGTCGTGTAGTTTGCAAAAATGTTCTCCCATTCTGTAGGTAGTGTGTTTACTCTGTTGATGGTCTCTTTTGCTATGCAAAAGTTATTACATCTAGTGAGATTCCATTTTTCAATTTTTGGTTTTGTTCCAACTGCTTTTGGTGTCTTCATCATAAAATCTTTGTACATTCCAATGTCCAGAATTATGGTATTGCCTAGGTTACCGTCCAGGGTTTTTATAGCTCTGGGTTTTATGTTTAAATCTTTAACTCATCTTGATTTGATTCTTTACATGGTGTAAGGAAAGGGTCCAATTTCAATCTTCTGCATATGGCTAGCCAGTTATCCCAGCACTATTTATTGAATAGGGAGTCTTTTCCCTGTTTCTGGTTTTTGTCAGCTCCTTCGAAGATCAGTTGGCTGTAGGTGTGCACCCTTATTTCTAGGCTGTCTATTCTGTTCCCTTGGTCTGTGTCTGTTTTTGTACCAGTGTCATGCTGTTTTGGTTACTGTAACCCTGTAGCATAATTTGAAGTCAGATAGCATGATGCCTTCAGTTTTGTTCTTTTTGCTTAGGATTGCCGAGGCTATTCAACTCTTTTTTAGTTTCATATGAATTTTTAAATAGTTATATCTAATACTATGAAGAATGTCATTGGTAGCTTTATAGGAATAGCATTGAATCTGTAAATTGCTTTGGGCAGTATGACCATTTTAATGATATTCATTCTTCCTATCCATGAGTATGGAATATTTTCCATTTGTTTGTGTCATCTCTAATTTCTTTCAGCACTGTTTTATAACTCTTATTGTAGAGATCTTTCACCTCCCTGATTAGCTATATTCCTAGGTATTTTATTCTTTTTTGTAGCAATTGTGAATGGGATTGCATTCCTGATGTACCTCTCAGTTTCACTGTTTTTGATGTATAGGGCTACTAGTGATTTTTGTGCATTGATTTTGTATCCTGAAACTTTGATAAAGTTGTTTATCGGCTGAAGGAACTTTCAGGTCAAAGCTATAGGGTTTTCTAGATATAGAATCATGTTGTCTGCAAACAGGGATAATTGGACTTCCTCTCTTCCTATTTGAATGCCCTTTATTTCTTTCTCTCACCTGATTGCCCTGGCCAGAATTTCCAGTACTATCTTGAATGGGAGCGGTGAGAGAGGGCATTCTTGTTTTTTGCCAGTTTTCAGGGGGAATACTTCCAGCGTTTCCCCATAAAATAATATTCTTACAAATCATATGACACGCTTGTATATTACTATAGCCTTATCTCCAAACAGCCCTTCAGAACAATCTCTGCCCTCCAGATCACGTGGATCTTGCCTACCCAGAAGACTTTTCTGTTTTCCTCTTGAGTGAACGTGTGTTTCCGGATAAAAAGAAAAAATACATATCATTGGATTTTCAGTTTCTCACTGTGCCCTCTAGAGTTTTATGGAGAAAAATGAAAAAAGCCTTTGAAGAGAACAACTATTTTCACAGATCCTGGAGAAAGGACACTCAAAGTTTTGCAGAGGAGGCACTGAGATGTGCTTAGTGAATAGCTGTGGCCAGCCTTTGCATAGGGGTTATGACATTTCCTGGTCTACCAAGTCACATGTGAACTGTGAACAATCTCTTAGGATAGAAGTGTGTCAGGTTCTCACTCTGTAAGACAGATATTTCAGTTAAGCAATTAATTAAGAGATCTTATTTGAAGATCAATTATCAAACGTAAAATAATTTGAGATTTGATGGGGCCATTCTTGAATAAAATTTAAATAGAATTTTGGAATAGGACTAATTCCACAATACCAGAGATTATATTTTGATAAGGCCAATGTGTCTCTAGACTCTAAAGTGACCTTTGTTTCTGAGATTTACACTACTTAGCTCTATTTGTTTATTTGTTTTGTTATAATTCATCATTTATTGAATACTTTTTATATGCTGGGTACCATACATAACTTGTCTTATTTAATCTACACGCATAACACCATAAGTAAATATTTATGTCCCTGTCTACAGATGAGTAAATAGAGGCTAAGCCATGTTGATAGATTTACTGAAGGTCACAAAGCAAACTAGTAATAAAGCTAAAATTTTGATATCAGAATTATTTGGCTCTAATGTTCACCTTTCATTATGTACATTACATTAATTGTCTCTGTTTAAAGGAGCTTCATAACTATATAAGACGGGACATTTTAAATCCTCTGTGCCATCAGAATTTCATTTCAGTGCTACACAAAACAGTGAGCTTACTGGATAGGTTAAATGAAAGCTGAAGTAAGCTGCTGGTAAAATAGGGCTACAGAGGATAAGCAACATCGTGTCTTAGTCATAAAGGTGTCCTTCTGGAGAGATAGAAAGAGCATGCCATTATTCTGGCTTAAGAGTAACAGGTCATATATAACACCCTAGCTATGGCTTAAGGAATAATTTCAGGAATGTTACGCTGAATTTATGAGACTGACATGGAGATTCAACATAATAAGTGCCATTTTACAGGCTGACATCAGAAATGGAGGAAATGTTCTGTTATTTTCATCTTGTAATCCTTGGGAGGAAGTAGTAGAAGTTTAAGAGTTTGAAATGGTTGTGAGGTGAGGAAAATAATAAATTGTAAAACTTGGTAGGGTAAATGGATTTGTTACCAAAAAACAGCTCTCATTTTGCACAAATAATTAATGAATTCTTTTTGTGTGGTTGGTATTGCCAGGTGCTGTGTTAGGTGGACCAGATAAGTGAAGCACAATACTTCCTCTCCAAGGTCTTATAATATGATTAGGAAGCAAGGCATAAATATAACAAGGTACAATTTAGTGCCAAAATAAGAGGTACTGATAACAAAACCATAAAATTCAGAGAAGAAATAAAGAAATGAGAACTAGAGTGCTCATTCAGTCAACTTATGTGTTTATTCAATTCTTCATATGAGCCAAGCAATGTAATATACTTAACTCTAGGACTAACCAGTGGAGGCTTTTTACAGGTGAGAGGTTTGAGGTAAACATGAAAGAAACTAAATATTTAGTTAGGCAGGTTAAAAAAAGGTGGGGGGAGAGGGACAAGTGACTTCCTAAGTGAGCAAAAATTTTAAAAGCAGCAAACTTATTACAGCTTTAAGCACTTTACATATATAAACTCATTTAATCATCAGAAGAATTCAACGAACTAGGAACCATTAGCATTCCCATTTTACAGATGAAGACCCTAAGCTTAGAGAGTTAAGCAATTTACCTCCTAAGACACGTAAGTAGAAAGCGGGATAGCCACCATTCAAATGCAGAGAGTAAAAGCTTTCATTGCTTTCATTTACAGCCTCTTAGTTCCCGTTAGGGAGGACCTGGCAATGCAAAGAACACAATGTTAGCACACCTTAGCAGGTTTATCACCAGAAGTCTCTATAACACTGAGTCTCTTGTCTTAGAGCTTGGTAGTTCTTGGGCTTTCTGATTAATTTTTAAGGTCCTCAACTTCATGATATAGCAGATCACCTGGAGGACTTCTTAAAACACTGATAGTTGAATCCCTAGACTTTTCATTTAAGTAGGCCTGGCCTTGGCCCCAAGATTTGCATTTCCACAAAGTGCCCAGTGGTACTAATGCTGCTGACTTGAAGATCATACTTTGAGAACCACTAGTTAAGAAAACAAGTTCCCAACCTTCCTCGCATATCTTATACCTGGGGGTCTTTCATCACTGAACATACAGCATATTTTTTGGAGATCTCTATTTCCACATCCCAGAAATGTCAAACAACATACCTAGAATTGAAATCACTGTCTTCTCACTGAAAATATGCTCTTCTGTTTTTGCCCTCTTAGTGAAGACACAAGTTCATACTTTTGAAGAATCCTTGACCTTCCTATCTACCTACATCCAATCAACAAGATCTTGTTGATTGGATGTAGGTAGATAGGAAGGTCAAGGATTCTTCAAAAGTATGAACTTGTGTCTTCACTAAGAGGGCAAAAACAGAAGAGCATATTTTCAGTGAGAAGACAGTGATTTCAATTCTAGGTATGTTGTTTGACATTTCTGGGATGTGGAAATAGAGATCTCCAAAAAATATGCTGTATGTTCAGTGATGAAAGACCCCCAGGTATAAGATATGCGAGGAAGGTTGGGAACTTGTTTTCTTAACTAGTGGTTCTCAAAGTATGATCTTCAAGTCAGCAGCATTAGTACCACTGGGCACTTTGTGGAAATGCAAATCTTGGGGCCAAGGCCAGGCCTACTTAAATGAAAAGTCTAGGGATTCAACTATCAGTGTTTTAAGAAGTCCTCCAGGTGATCTGCTATATCATGAAGTTGAGGACCTTAAAAATTAATCAGAAAGCCCAAGAACTACCAAGCTCTAAGACAAGAGACTCAGTGTTATAGAGACTTCTGGTGATAAACCTGCTAAGGTGTGCTAACATTGTGTTCTTTGCATTGCCAGGTCCTCCCTAACGGGAACTAAGAGGCTGTAAATGAAAGCAATGAAAGCTTTTACTCTCTGCATTTGAATGGTGGCTATCCCGCTTTCTACTTACGTGTCTTAGGAGGTAAATTGCTTAACTCTCTAAGCTTAGGGTCTTCATCTGTAAAATGGGAATGCTAATGGTTCCTAGTTCGTTGAATTCTTCTGATGATTAAATGAGTTTATATATGTAAAGTGCTTAAAGCTGTAATAAGTTTGCTGCTTTTAAAATTTTTGCTCACTTAGGAAGTCACTTGTCCCTCTCCCCCCACCTTTTTTTAACCTGCCTAACTAAATATTTAGTTTCTTTCATGTTTACCTCAAACCTCTCACCTGTAAAAAGCCTCCACTGGTTAGTCCTAGAGTTAAGTATATTACATTGCTTGGCTCATATGAAGAATTGAATAAACACATAAGTTGACTGAATGAGCACTCTAGTTCTCATTTCTTTATTTCTTCTCTGAATTTTATGGTTTTGTTATCAGTACCTCTTATTTTGGCACTAAATTGTACCTTGTTATATTTATGCCTTGCTTCCTAATCATATTATAAGACCTTGGAGAGGAAGTATTGTGCTTCACTTATCTGGTCCACCTAACACAGCACCTGGCAATACCAACCACACAAAAAGAATTCATTAATTATTTGTGCAAAATGAGAGCTGTTTTTTGGTAACAAATCCATTTACCCTACCAAGTTTTACAATTTATTATTTTCCTCACCTCACAACCATTTCAAACTCTTAAACTTCTACTACTTCCTCCCAAGGATTACAAGATGAAAATAACAGAACATTTCCTCCATTTCTGATGTCAGCCTGTAAAATGGCACTTATTATGTTGAATCTCCATGTCAGTCTCATAAATTCAGCGTAACATTCCTGAAATTATTCCTTAAGCCATAGCTAGGGTGTTATATATGACCTGTTACTCTTAAGCCAGAATAATGGCATGCTCTTTCTATCTCTCCAGAAGGACACCTTTATGACTAAGACACGATGTTGCTTATCCTCTGTAGCCCTATTTTACCAGCAGCTTACTTCAGCTTTCATTTAACCTATCCAGTAAGCTCACTGTTTTGTGTAGCACTGAAATGAAATTCTGATGGCACAGAGGATTTAAAATGTCCCGTCTTATATAGTTATGAAGCTCCTTTAAACAGAGACAATTAATGTAATGTACATAATGAAAGGTGAACATTAGAGCCAAATAATTCTGATATCAAAATTTTAGCTTTATTACTAGTTTGCTTTGTGACCTTCAGTAAATCTATCAACATGGCTTAGCCTCTATTTACTCATCTGTAGACAGGGACATAAATATTTACTTATGGTGTTATGCGTGTAGATTAAATAAGACAAGTTATGTATGGTACCCAGCATATAAAAAGTATTCAATAAATGATGAATTATAACAAAACAAATAAACAAATAGAGCTAAGTAGTGTAAATCTCAGAAACAAAGGTCACTTTAGAGTCTAGAGACACATTGGCCTTATCAAAATATAATCTCTGGTATTGTGGAATTAGTCCTATTCCAAAATTCTATTTAAATTTTATTCAAGAATGGCCCCATCAAATCTCAAATTATTTTACGTTTGATAATTGATCTTCAAATAAGATCTCTTAATTAATTGCTTAACTGAAATATCTGTCTTACAGAGTGAGAACCTGACACACTTCTATCCTAAGAGATTGTTCACAGTTCACATGTGACTTGGTAGACCAGGAAATGTCATAACCCCTATGCAAAGGCTGGCCACAGCTATTCACTAAGCACATCTCAGTGCCTCCTCTGCAAAACTTTGAGTGTCCTTTCTCCAGGATCTGTGAAAATAGTTGTTCTCTTCAAAGGCTTTTTTCATTTTTCTCCATAAAACTCTAGAGGGCACAGTGAGAAACTGAAAATCCAATGATATGTATTTTTTCTTTTTATCCGGAAACACACGTTCACTCAAGAGGAAAACAGAAAAGTCTTCTGGGTAGGCAAGATCCACGTGATCTGGAGGGCAGAGATTGTTCTGAAGGGCTGTTTGGAGATAAGGCTATAGTAATATACAAGCGTGTCATATGATTTGTAAGAATATTATTTTATGGGGAAACGCTGGAAGTATTCCCCCTGAAAACTGGCAAAAAACAAGAATGCCCTCTCTCACCGCTCCCATTCAAGATAGTACTGGAAATTCTGGCCAGGGCAATCAGGTGAGAGAAAGAAATAAAGGGCATTCAAATAGGAAGAGAGGAAGTCCAATTATCCCTGTTTGCAGACAACATGATTCTATATCTAGAAAACCCTATAGCTTTGACCTGAAAGTTCCTTCAGCCGATAAACAACTTTATCAAAGTTTCAGGATACAAAATCAATGCACAAAAATCACTAGTAGCCCTATACATCAAAAACAGTGAAACTGAGAGGTACATCAGGAATGCAATCCCATTCACAATTGCTACAAAAAAGAATAAAATACCTAGGAATATAGCTAATCAGGGAGGTGAAAGATCTCTACAATAAGAGTTATAAAACAGTGCTGAAAGAAATTAGAGATGACACAAACAAATGGAAAATATTCCATACTCATGGATAGGAAGAATGAATATCATTAAAATGGTCATACTGCCCAAAGCAATTTACAGATTCAATGCTATTCCTATAAAGCTACCAATGACATTCTTCATAGTATTAGATATAACTATTTAAAAATTCATATGAAACTAAAAAAGAGTTGAATAGCCTCGGCAATCCTAAGCAAAAAGAACAAAACTGAAGGCATCATGCTATCTGACTTCAAATTATGCTACAGGGTTACAGTAACCAAAACAGCATGACACTGGTACAAAAACAGACACAGACCAAGGGAACAGAATAGACAGCCTAGAAATAAGGGTGCACACCTACAGCCAACTGATCTTCGAAGGAGCTGACAAAAACCAGAAACAGGGAAAAGACTCCCTATTCAATAAATAGTGCTGGGATAACTGGCTAGCCATATGCAGAAGATTGAAATTGGACCCTTTCCTTACACCATGTAAAGAATCAAATCAAGATGAGTTAAAGATTTAAACATAAAACCCAGAGCTATAAAAACCCTGGACGGTAACCTAGGCAATACCATAATTCTGGACATTGGAATGTACAAAGATTTTATGATGAAGACACCAAAAGCAGTTGGAACAAAACCAAAAATTGAAAAATGGAATCTCACTAGATGTAATAACTTTTGCATAGCAAAAGAGACCATCAACAGAGTAAACACACTACCTACAGAATGGGAGAACATTTTTGCAAACTACACGACTGACAAAGGCCTAATATCCATTATTTGTAAGGAACTTAAACAAATTTGCAAGAAAAAAACCCACAACCCCGTTAAAAAGTGGGCAAAGGACATGAGTGGACACTTTTCCAAAGAAGACATTCATATGGCCAACAAACATATGGAAAAAAACCTCAGTATCACTGATCATTAGAGAAATGCAAATCAAAACCACGAGATATCATCTCACAGCAATCAGAATGGCTATTATTAAAACGTCAAAAAATAACAGATGTTGACAAGGTTGTGGAGAAAAGGGAACACTTCTACGCTGTTGGTGGGAATGTAAATTAGTGATCCATTATGGAAAACTGTGGCAATTCATCAGAGAGCTAAGAACAGAACTACTATTCGATCTGGCAATCCCATTACTGGATATATACCTAGAAGAATATAAATCATTCTACGATAAAGACATGTGCATGTGAATATTCCTCACAGCATTATTCACAACAGTAAAGACATAGAATCAACCTAAATGCTCATCAATGACAGATTGAATAAAGAAAATGTGGTACATATACACCGTGGAATACTATGCAGCCATAAAAAGAACAAGATCATTTCATTTGTGGGAACATGGTTGGAGCTGGAGGTCATTATTCTTAGCAAACTAATGCAGGAACAGAAAACCAAATACCAGATGCTCGAACTTGTGAGTGGGAGCTAGATGAGGAGAATTCATGGGCACAAAGAAAGGAACAACAAACACTGGGGCCTACTTAAAGGTGGAGTCTGGGAGAAGGAAGAGTAACAAAAAAATTAACTATTGGGTACTGGGCTTAGTACTCGGGTCTGTACAAGAAACCCCCATGACACGAGCTTACCTATATAGCAAACCTGCACGTGCACTCCTGAACCTCAAGTAAAAGTTGAAAAATAATAGTATTTAATTTATTTTTCTTGCAAAGCACATGGAACAATTTCTTGGTTGATATTCTGAATCTAGTTGTATGTTCCACTGATTCACATATGAGAGTAGCTACTATCAATCCTACTTTTGTCTCATCATCTCCTTTGGGTACCAGAGCTATATTGGGACCCAGTGAAGGGGAAGTGGCATTCTTAAATAACCTGGGGTTCAGGATTGGAGGCAGCAAATAACTAGGGCCAGTTTTCAGAAGTTGACTTCAAAGAAGAACTCATTTCCAGTTGGAGCACAGACTTGGCTGAAGGCCTTCTGCTGCAAGTCTTCTGCTGCAAATTTCTTCTTCAGATAGCCAAATAAATCTTCATTTGTATTAATATGCTTTCTATATTTTAGAAGGCAAATCTTTCTAAGGGTTCTAGAAACTCAGCATTCATACATTGGTATAAATTGCTTACTTGAATTCAATAAGTTATTGCTCTCTGGAATTCTACATTATGAAACCTATACAAATATATGATAGATGAAACAGAAGGGTAAACCACTGACACCTATAAATAATAATAAAGTTGATTAAAATTACAGCTACATATATTTTGTGCTGTAATTAATATTTGTTCTCTATTCTTCCTCCTATGGAGAAAAGCAAATGAGTGTTTTTAATTCTTATATAAACATGATTTCCAACTCTCACTTATGACTATAAAAAATATGCTCTGTCAGGAATAGTCAGAATGTTCTCACTATTCAAATTTGTTTTTGAATTATTAAAGCCTCCTTCTGGAATCTGTGCTTCCTAGTTATTTCAGTGATGTTTTCATGTCATGGTCTCCATCTTTTGTCTCATCATCCTCTTTTCTATTTCAAAACATTGTAATACAAAGTTTGTCTCCACTATTTTCTCAAATCGCTTTGCTCAGCAAAATAATGCCTTCATGTTAGTCAAATTTGAAGGTCTCCTCTATGTTCTCATACACTCAATTTTATTGCAGAATTGAATCATCTTCTCCATATCTTTGATTCAGTGTTTTTTGCTTCCATCTCTTAGAACACCTGATTTACTTGCTTCTCTTCCAATGCCCTTTGTTCAAAATTTAGAACAATTCCTTAATGATACTTCCACAGTATGAGATCACTCCAGTCAGAATGGCAATCATTAAAAAGTCAGGAGACAAAAGATGCTAGAGAGAATGTGGAGAGATAGGAACAGTTTTACACGGTTGGTGGGAGTGTAAATTAGTTCATCCACTGTGGAAGGCAGTGTGGATATTCTTCAAGGATCAAGAATCAGAAATACCATTTGACCCAGCAATTCCATTACTGGGTATATGCCTAAGGGAGTATCAATCATTCTATTATAAAGACAAATGCACATGTATGTTTATTGCAGCAGTGTTCACAATAGCAAAGACTTGGAACCAATGCAAATGCCCGTCAGTGATAGATTGGATAAAGAAAATGTGGCACATATACACCATGGAATACTACACAGCTATAAAAAAGGATGAATTCATGTCCTTTGCAAGGACATGGATGAAGATGGAAATCATCATTCTCAGCAAATTAACACAAGAACAGAAAACCAAACACTGCATGTTCTCACTCATAAGTAGGAATTGAACAATGAGAACACATGGACACAGGGAGGGGAAGATCACACACCAGGGACTGTTGGGGGTGGGGTGCTAGGGGAGAGATAGCATTAGGGGAAATACTTAATGTAAATGATGGAGTGATGGTTGCAGCCAATTACCATGGTGCGTGTATACCTATGTAACAAACCTGCAAGTTCTGCACATGTACCCCAGAATTTAAAGTATAATAATAATAATAACAATAATAAATACTTCTGCAGCTTAAACTAGTGGTTCTCAGCTTTGGTTGTACATTAGCGTCACTTGGGAAACAATGAAATACTAATGATAGCTGGGTACCATCCCAAGAGGTTCTGAATTAATTATTCTGAGGTACAGTCTGAGTATTTGGAGATTTTATTAACAGGTCCCCAGATGATTTTGGCATTCTGCCAGGACAGAAAACAATCTTAAACTGTAACCACATTTCAAGGAAGGCTATTATTTTTTCTTTAAGGTTCAAACAAAATTGATTCAAACTCCTGCTCCATGGGAAGCCCCAGGTCCTCCTTAAATAACTTTGAATCCTGGGGATTGTCATTCTTGAGGTCTTTTCTGGTCACAAATTTGTAACTTTCTTAACATTTCATTTCATTTGCATCTCACCTCCTAAACCAAATGGCCCTTTTACTTCTGCTCTCCACAAATCAAGATGCAGAACTTGGACCCCTTTCCTTGCCATCCCTGAAGTACACAAAGAAGACATTTTCAAGGTGCTAGACTTTTCTGAAGATTTGGGTCAATGTAAAGGTTTTACATTCAAGCAAATAAGCTTGGACAATTTCTCTGTAGACTCTTAGCTTCCTGCCATACACCTGAGGTTGCTCTTGGCTGAAAAACCTTTCTGTTATGTTAATTATCTCCATATTCGAAGTAATTTACATTTCCATCCCTTTTGGCTCACTTCTTAGTATCAGTCTTATCAGTCTCTGAAAATGGAATAGAGTCGTGTATAGGTTAATTTTTTCTCTAATATAAATTATATCTCTTTATGAGGCAACTGCAAAGCCAGTAGACTGGGAGAGATATAGAAGAGGAGGTTGAAAAAGGAAAAGAAAAAGCTCTTACTCACAATGTATTTCAACCCCTGCTCCTGCCCAAGTCATAAAGAAATCTAATGCCAGAAGAGACCCAAACAGAATCAAGAATCAAATCAATAAATTAATCCAGATAAAAAATATTTGAAATAAGTGTGCTTTGGGTGTTCAAAGTGATGAATTAGGCCTGGTTTCCATTTTTAAAAGACAGCAAATTATTAATTAACAGAAAAATGAAACAAGTAGACATTAAATATAATTGATTATACTTCTTAGAAATAAAAAAATATAGTTATTGAAATAAAAATGTAGTTACTTCAGTTATTCATTGCAGTGCAAGAAACTACTCCCAAATTTAGTTGCTTAAAACAAGTCTTCTCATGATTCTAGGTTGGAACCTTGGGCAGTGGTCAGTCAGGAACATTGGCTGAGGTGCCTTATTTAGCTGCAGTCAGATGGTGCCTGGGCAGTGCTAGAAGTTCCCAAAAGTCCCTCATTCACAAGTCTCAGGCCTTTGCCATGTTGCTTTTTTCTCTCTACCTGGTATTTCATCATTCAGTAATCTAGCTTATGCTTCTTTCAAGCATGGTAGCTGGTTTCACTGGAGAGAATATGAAAGCAAAAAATGCAAGGCGTCTTGAAGAATTGGCATGGGCACAGTGTCACTCTGCCACAGTCTACTGGTCAGCTGAGTATAGGACTGATCTAGGTTCATGGGGAAGGAACACAGCTCAATGTCTCCCTGGTAGGATAGGTAAAGTCTCATGGCAAAAAGCATGTGGGAGGGGAGACAGTGCTGTGTTTATCTTTGGAAACACAATTTTGCTACAAAAGACTGAATAAATTTTATAGGAAAAATAATAAATTGGAAGGAATGATCCCAAAAATCAGCATAAAAAAGATAAATAAAATGAAAGAGCAGCTAAGAGAAGAGATTGATAGGAAGAATAGTTGAGGGAATGACAAAGAAGCAATATTTAGTGAGATTGTTGCTAAACTTTTTCCCAACTGAAGAAAATGATGGGCCCGAAGATCAAAGTAACTCTGACTAACAAAATAAATAATGATAAATTCATGCCTAGAAAACCATAGCCGAACTTAAAAATGTCAGAATTACAAAAAAGTTGTTTAAAGCTACTGGATATTTACCCTATAATAAAATGAGAAATAAACTGATAGATTGCAGAATGCAATGGAATATTTTCAATGTACATAGAGACATATAGATCTTCAATCTAGAATTTGATAGGCAACTAAGCTATACATCTGTAATGTTGGCAAAGGTAAGTCATTTTTAGACATTGCGTTAAAGAGCTTATGATCCATAGACACCAGTTAAATTTGTAAGATGAGACATGAATGAAGACAAAGGATGCGACAAACAACAGCAAACTTAGAAACTGATCATGTATTGGTAAATTTAATTATGTACAGTTAAAAAAAACTGCAGTTAAAAAAATTCTCTATACTAATATTTTAAACAAAATAATATGATGGGGCATGGTGATGTCAAAGACTGCTATGTTGAGAGGAGGATCAGAATGTGGAATAACAGCATTGTTAAAACAATACATGGCTAATTATACATGTTAAGATAAAGATCTAAGCTTTAAAAACTAGCATAGATCTAAGCAGAAAATATAGAATACTTTAGCAAATCAACCAAAGGCAATGAATTAAAAAGAAAAGAAAGAGGAAGAGATAATTAACAGAAAACACAAAATAAAGATGTTAGAAATAAGTCCACATATATCTGAAATCTTAATAATATTAATCGAGTAAATTCACCTATTAAAGAATGATGGTTAGATTAAATTATTAGATTAAAATTAATTAAAATTAATTGGTAAGTAGCTTTAGGCTACTTACAAATAAGAAGTTGTGTAGCAATGCATAGAAACTATAATTTAAAGCAGAAGGTATGAATAGAGTTAGTGACACTACAAAATAATACAATGAACAGTCCATCACAAAGATAATAATCATAACTGTTTTTTGTACACAATATAGCCTCATATAAAGCCAAAGTTGACAGAATTAGAAAGAAAATTGGACAGGCACACAACTAGAGTGAGAGATTTAAAGGTATTCTATCAGAAGTGGGCAACTTCTGATGTAACAGATGAAACATTAATAAGAGTAAAAAACAGAACTACTTTTTTTGTCCCCATGGGTTCCAGGAGGCCTAAGAGAGTGGCCTTTTCACTGTCGTGATTTCGGCTTGGGGCACCTGGACCCCTTCTTTACCCCCTGCACTTGCCTGCAGTTGTGAACTGCCTAAAACACCGATAAAACTGATCATGTTCCAGGTCAGATTAGTCAGCAAATATTTAAAAAGAAAACATAGTGTTCATATAGGGAAAGGAATCAGAAAATTAGTACATTCATGCACAATTTCAAGTTTTTTAAATGAGCATAATTTTTTGGCACTACAATTTGGCAATACATAAAAAAAATCTTTAGAATTTTGCATATATTCCAATTCAGCAATAGCAATTCTAGAAAGTTGTTAAGAATATAATTATACAAATGAGCAAGCATATATGCATAAGGAGGTTCATCATAGAGTTATGTGTAACAGAGAAAAATAGAAAACATCCTGAATGCCCCAAAACTTGGAATTGGTTAAAATTTATTTGCAATTATTTGATAGGATAATATGCAGTATTAAAAGAGATATAGAAATGAGTCAGCCAGTACTTGATATTTGTAGCATGGCATTCTTAATCTGAACCTGTGGAAACACACTAAATAGATTTCTTCTCGTTTAGTTAAAACATGGTCTCAGAATCCTCTTAATATCAAGTTCTAAGCAGCCATAATCAGGAGAGGAAATAAAAGAAAACATGAAACTTATGAGCCATACCTATTGCATAAGAATAGCTAATGACATAGAAAAATGTTCATTATGTATTGTTAAGGGGAAAAGGCAGATTACCTGGGAGTATACCTCTGAATACTGATGACTATTAAATTTTCTTTAAAGAATATTCATGCTGACATATGTGCAGATAAAAATGTTAGCATGAGTGTTAAAAGTAATTATTGCTAGTTGGTGGGATTGTATGTCACTTTTATTTTATTTTATTTTTCACAGTGAAGTTGTATTACTTTTATAGTAGAAAAAGTTTTTAAGACTTACTCATTCTTCAGGCCCTAGCAGCTAAGAAACCTTCCTCTTACTGAATCAATTTCTCCCTTGACTTTTTAGATGTCTCGAGCCTCTTTTATGGCATTTATCAAAGTTCGACCTTTGTTAGAGTAATCTATGTATGTGTGCCTTCCTCCTCATCTAGATGATTGGAATTTCCAGAGTGTAGTGACTCACACTACTCCACACAAGTGGATTACGCTTAATAGGTCCAAGACACATTGTGTTGAATAGAATTGAATGAACTTTTGGAACACACTTTCATCTAAATCAGATAGCAATAACTCAATACACCACATGCTCAAGTACAGAGTCAGTAATTGGAAACTCTAATTCCAAGTGGCTATAGAGTGTTGAAAGGAAATAAACTGACTTGTTGGGTTCAGTGAACTTCTTCAATCCTTCTATAGAATTTTCCCCATACGTTATTTTCATTTGGTGCAAGCAAAGCCGTATTCTTTATTTCCACTGCTTGGAACTAGGTAGGATGAATATTTTAGGTAGGATGGACCATTTAG
Source organism: Cebus imitator (assembly GCF_001604975.1). Lineage (NCBI taxonomy): Eukaryota > Metazoa > Chordata > Mammalia > Primates > Cebidae > Cebus > Cebus imitator. The sequence continues at coordinate 2,704,995 of NW_016107723.1, read as the reverse complement.
TTAATGGACAATTTAGGCAACAATTTTCCAATTTTCTGTTTATAGCTGAGGAAGAAGAATTTATCTTTTCAGAGGTTCTTGAAGTCAGCATATGTAGACAGTTTTTAACTTCTGAACCGTGATGGCCATGATGTGCCATTGTTAAGAAAGGCCAACCTGAAATAATTTCTCTACTGGCCAGAATATTTAGTGATCTAGAAAAAGTTACCTACTCTCATGCTTTTGTACTTTTAAAACAAGCTTCTGATAGAATGTACCCAAAGAAGTAATCTAAAGTCAGGATAGAAGTGGAGCATAAGACAGTAACTTCCAGGACACACTTACTGGGACAAACAGAGAACTTGAAAAGCTAACCCGGGTCTGAGACATTGAAGCTGAAAAATAGAAATATTCTTATTTCTAAGAGAATTAAGCTTAATCTTATTATTAGCTAATATTTTCTTAAGTTAAGGCTTACATAGCAATACAACAAGTCACAAAGCTGGAGTCTCTTTTGTTCAGAGTTCTGCTTTTATATTACCAATCCATTTCAGGAAGGAAAAAGTGCCTTCTTTTTAATGATCTGCAAAAAAAGAAAGTACCTAACCTTGCAAGTAAACTATTCTAGAGTTGAGCTACACTTGCTTTAAACAAAAATGTATATAAATAACTGGCAGTAAAATTGAAGTCCATGCCCTTTTGTTTTATGTTTGATGGATGCGGGACTTGTGATCCTGGTTCTCTGTATTATAAAACTTCATTTATATGACAACTGGCACCAGCACTAAAGTTATAATTATTAGGGAGATGTCAATAGGAGATTTAGATACACCTAAAGTTTACTGCAGTCTCTCCAATTATTTGTAGGTGGTTAAAGGTGGTTGTTTGGATGGCAGAATCACTATGCCTATTTCCATGTATAATTTTGTGTGGGTCATGAAGAAGAGAAAGAACTGCATCCATGCAAATAAACTAACAACATAATTAACAATTCTTACTACTTTGTTTTCTCCAAGGTAAATAACCTAGCCTATTGTTTTCTTCAGAAGACTTCATTTCTAAATCTCTAGTCACAGAAACAAGGCATTTAATAGCCAGACAGGATTGTTAAAATCATCTAGACTAATCCATAATTTTCCAGGCCAAAAAACTGTAGGACCAGGGAGTTTTAGTTAGTGAAAGCTGGTATGGAGGGAGCACAAGGCTTCTGACTTCTGGTCCTGGGCTTTTAACACAATTTCATTATATTGTTCTGCCTCTTCCCCAGACATATTTTCCCCATTAGAGGTATGTGTACACCAGGACCTAAGTTAGTGCTACTCTAAGTGTAGTTCTTGGACCTGTGTTGACTCATGACTGCTACTGATCAATGACGAGATAAGTAAAGACATTGAAAGTAAGCATTTAGATACTCTTATAAGCAACTTGACAGAGTAAGTTATGTCTGTTGAATTTAACAATAAACAATTCAGACCTGTGCTATTTTATGTCTAATTTTGTAATTTTATTTACCTGGAAATTCTTTTCTATACTATTTTATAAATGCACTTGTCTTTGCTGGATTAGAAATAAAAATTGGACCATTGCCACAGATGGATGGAGAAGGACTAGTTTAAATGGGACATTGGGTTTTCCTAACAATTAATGGAACATTAATGGGACAGAATGTCTATAAATTTATAAAAGTAATTGAAAAGAATGTGCTTAGCTTTTCCATTGTGGTTGGAGCTGGACATTTGACGTAACTAGTTTGTGGTAAATAAGATAGGAAAGATGAAAAGCATTGAGCTATGACACATATTTATGGCACTCCACTAATTACACTCTAGTTCAAATTCTTTCAGTAACGTAAATTTTTTGGCCAAGTTTAAGAAATCTTTTAACAATTCATAGCCCATAGGGCAATTTTTACATACTATTACTCTAATATGTTTTCCGCCATATTTTTAAATACACAGTCAAGTCTACCTTCTTTTCTTTAATTTTGAAATTGCTGCCCAAGTCTACTAGTGTTTGTCCTTACCTAGTCGAGTTTATTCTAATCAGTAGTCTGATTTCATCATGATTGTAAAAGGTCTAATTCATTCCTCTGGGCTTTCTTTCACCTCTAGATTCTGTAAGCATAATTGCTTCCCAATGTCTAAGTCAAAATAAGGATTCTTGATCATAATGTCAGTCACAATGAAATATTCTTGCATATTCTAGGTTGTTGATACGGTTTGCCATTGTGTCCCCACTCAAATCTCACCTCAAAATGTAATTCCCACTTGTCATGGGAGGACCCTGGTGGGAGGTGATTGAATTATGGTGGTGAGTCTTTCCTGCACTGTTCTTATGATAGCTAATAAGTCTCACGAGATTTGATGGGTTTAAAAACAGGAGATTCCATGCACAAGCTCCTCTCTTAGCCTGCTGCCATCACGTAAGATGTAACTTACTTCCCCTTGTCTTATGCCATGATTGGAAAGCTTCCCCAGACACAGGGATCTGTAAGTCCAATTAAACCCCTTTCCTTTCTAAATTGCCCAGTCTTGGGTATGTCTTTATCAGCAGTATGAAAATAGACTAATAGGGTTATTAATGGCTTCACTGATAACTGCCCCCTCAGACAGTCCAACCATTTATTAACCCATATACCACCATACGTGAAGACTCCTAGCAACCTCAACTATCTAACAATTGAAACTCAAAAGCGAAAGAACTGTGAGCATGAGTAAGACAGCTGCATAAAAGCTGTAATGATTATAAATGCCAGGTCATAGCATGGAGCTGCCTCTAGTCAGTGTCAAATCTTGGTGTTATGCGTAGCTTCAGATCGGTAGTTGATACTATTTCTTTAGCCTTGAATAGCCTACGTACCCTGGACACAGACCCCCTCAAACACCGCTTCCTCTGTCAAGTTCATTTTAAGACTTTCGTTTTCAGTGCACTGACAGAGTTTTGCATGTGTTTCAATGGCTTTTCTGTACCATTGCTGTACTTTTTTGTTTACATGTCTGCCTGTAAGCCTTTTCCAATAAACAGAAAGCAGGCACTGTTTCACATATGCCTGTGTCCTTAGCACTTAGTACATAATAAACATTCCACAGAATTTGTTCAAGAAATGATGATGGTTATCTGATTTTCTCTTCAGTTCTCCTAAGCATAAAATCACACATGTGGCCCCAGCTAGTATATATTTTCCTTAGCCATATAATCCACACACAACGATAGTATTTCTGTCTATCAGTAGGTTGCAGTTTCTTCTTGAAAATATCTATGATTCCCATAGAAATTATTTTAAAAAAGGATGGATTAGAAGGTGCTTGGGTCAAGAATAAAGCTCACGCCTCGTTCCTGTTTCTGGTTTCATTTTATTAATCTACCTGACCTGATCTATGACTCTTACTTGCTCTGATCAATGAAGAACTGATTGGGTCTTCTCTCCAGCCAGGCATATCCCTTCCCTTCCTGCCTCTTCCAGACTGTCTCATGTCCAGTGCACACTGTTGTTTTTTCCTGTTATTATTAATTTGGAGTATCTGCCCCATAGAAGTTATTATGTAAGAAATACCAGCACTAAATATAAAATCTTGTATTTATACCAGGCCTGTAGTCTGTTAGGCATCTTATTATATACAGTGGGCATATGGAAGAGCAATGTATAATCTTTGCTCTTGAGGGACTCACAATTGAGTGGAAAATAGATGCATTAATAAATTATTAAATTACCTAGTGCTATCATTAATTGAGCAGTCACTCTACCAAGTCTTTTACTTGTATAATTCCATTAATTTTTCATTAGATGATTCTATTACTATTCCCATTTTACAGATAACAAAAGTGAATCATGGGGAGATTGTACAAATTGCCCAAGATCCCATTTCTTGTAAGAAACAGAATGAGGATTTAAAAACTTAAAAGCAAGTATGCACGTGTAACTGTGTCATAATTTCTCTCTTTAAACATTTCAACATCTCCTTTCCTATCTAAATGCTTCACTGTGGGAAAGAAGAAGAGTGGACCTTATTTTCCAATTATGTTTGATAAACTAGCAGATACTAAAGCTGCAGTGTAAAAACTTATTTTCCTGTAATATTATTGGAAAACATGATGCAGGATCTTAAGAAAATTTTTAAGAGACTAAAATCTGTATCTCTGCTCTAATATACCAGAACCATCACCTTACCATTGATTACATTATTATTTTAAATCTATTATTTAAGAAAACAAGCAGATTACTGCCATTGTCCCCTTTTTTTTAAATAGGGGTCTTGCCAATCATTTTGCTTTGATTTTCTCTTACTATTCTTTCCAGCTAAGCTTTTTGCTTTATATTTTTTTAGGTTATTATCGCATTTTCCTTTTTTAAACAGAAGCAGAAGGTTCTTTTGAACCTTCTTAAACCTGTCCAATCTTGTTCAAGTTCTCAAAAACAACAGCTAGTTGACCCATAAGGTCTCTGGTAATTTCATAAACACCTCATTATGAAGACAATCAGCCACTATAGGCTTGAACTAATTAAATTTCTCCCAAGTCTCTCATTGTGGCTTGATGTCTTGCCCTTCCATCTTCTATGAGATCTGTTCTGTTTCCAGTTACATTTCATTTTACTAACATGATTTTTTTAGTATTAGCTATAATTAGTTTTCCATTGTGCTATAACAATAACAGCAACAAAAAGACACTCAAGATACAAAGTGTCCTTGTCCTTTCAACTCTAAGGAATGAATCATATTGAGTTAGAGCCATGTTTCCTTTTAGACTAGCAAATCCTTATCTGTTTTATTCTGAAGGTGACTGGCACGGTAAGTAAGCAGTGAAAAATATCTTCTCTACGTGTTAATGTTTCTCTGGTGCTTTTTGTCTCATAAAATTGAAACAGAAGCCACACAATTTGTTGGAAAAAATAGATGTATGTAATTCACTGGTGAATTAATGTATAGGTGAGAGATTGATGTGAAACTTTGAGCTTTATTTGTAAGCCACTTTCTGCCATATTTGAAACTCTGTACTTATCTTGATAATCACATTATGCAAGGAGAAGCAACAGTTAATTCAGTTTATTTAAATGAAACCAACACACTGAATTTTGCCAAATATTTGATTATTAATGCTGCAATTAGATTTTTCTGTTTTTAACAGAGAATTATGTTGTTGGTTTGTGAAACAAACCAAGCAGCAGAATATTTATTGATGATTTCATAACAAAAAAGATTTCTGTATAAAAGAAGTTTATTTTATCATGGGCTACTCACACAATATAATGTGGTGCATTAGTCAAGTTTCTCTGGAACAAATGAGGTCTATACATCTATATATTATCTTGATATTATAAATTTATATCATCTTGAGATATGTATCTCTATATATTATCTTGATATTTCTGTATATTATCTTGATATATATATATATTTCAAGAGATTTATTTCGAGTAATTGGCTTAATGACTTTGGGGGTTGGCAATTCTAAAATCTGCATGACAGGCTGGAAATCCAGGAAAGGGTTGATGTTGTGGCTCCAGGCTGAAGGCAGTCTGCTAGGAGAATTCCTTCTTCCTTGATAGACCTCTTATGACCTTTAACTGATTAGATGAGACCAACCCACATTATGGAGGGTGATCTGCTTTACTCAAGTCTCCCAATTTAAATGTTCATTATACCTAAAATATATTTTCATATCAACATGTACACTGTTGTTTGACCAAAAATTTGGGCACAACAACCTAAACAAGTTTAAACATAAAATGAATCACCACAAGTGACTATTCAGTTCTTAATTAATTTTAAATTTGCCACAAAATTGAAAGACAGTATTCAAAATAATTAAGGAAAAATATTTTCCAGATGGATGCGAGGACATTTTATAAGATCCCTATAAGGGAGCAGTTGACGTAGTTTTTCCCCAATTCTCTATACTTCAGGCATAAGTATTTTCAAATGTGAAGATGGAGTTTACAGTTAAGAAGCCAGATGACTGGAAAGAAGACTGTGTTAACTCTGAGGGAAATTAAGGTAAAAGTTATTGGCATTACTTTGAAAAAGAAAGAAGTAGAAACATCCACACATGAATTTCTTATCCCTTCTTTTAAGTTGTAAACTGCTTATGAACAAAGATTACATATAACTTTTTTCTGCACTTTGTGGATCTTAGCATATTGTTGGATAGTTTAAGTAAGAGAGAGAATCTCCACGAAAGTTAACCCACAGATTCAGTAGACAAAAGGACCAAGTAAAGCCAAAAGGGCATCAAGAATGGAGTAAAGTGTAGGGGGTTGAGTGATTGCAAAGCAAGTGAGGGAGGAGTTATATTAGTTGTCAGGAGAAAGAGGCTGTTGTCAGAAAAAGAAATGCAGCGAACTTCGTATCTTAGTTGTAGTATAGTATTTTTAGATATGATCCCTCTGCAATGTAAATGTCCAAAGATAGAGGTAGATGCATGTCATTGATGAAAGGAAGGGCATAAATAGCATGATATTCAGGTGGCTCATAATTCATAAATACATTTTTTGTTACTTAGGATGACGACAAATGTTGGGGGTTGGGAAGAAAAAATGTGTGCTCAGTACAATGTTATCTAGAAAGGTGGGATAAGTTTATGAAAGTTATAGATGAAGGCAGCTTTGTCATCATGAAGGTAATTGACAGATGTTTATGAAAGTGGTAGGCCAAGCAGCACCTTTGGAAGGCATTGGGACCTTTAGAGATGAGAAGCCAAGAAAAGATGTTCCTCCGTGACTCCTAAATGGTACTGGGAATGGAAAATTGTGACAGTCCAAGTTCTGAGTTTGAAAAAGGGTTAAAGTGATGGCCTGATGTGGGAGTATTCAAGGGAGGCAACTAAGGTAAAAAAATCTGGGTCAAGAGTAGTTGAGAAAAGCATTGTAAAAGCAATGAATTGGGAGTAAACAAAGATATATTAAATATATAATTCTCTTTTCTAGAAATATTGGGGGATCTAATGCTTTATGAACCCTGTTATATATACACAAACACATACACTAATCAGCAATGCCTCAAATTCTACCCAAAAAATGGAAAATAAAGTTAAAATTCTGAAAAGCAGCAGAATATCTCATTATTTAATTGCCTATACTTAAGGGCATTGATTTCAAACCATCTATGCATAGAAAAATATTTCTAAAATTTAAATATTTCTTGAGTTCCAAAGAATGTTATATATTGCTAATGTATGTGCAAAGTATTACATTGAGTTTAGAATCAAATTTCATGTTCAGTAAATTAAAAATCTTATCAATGATAGATAAGAGTTGGGAAATAGGATGCTGAGTAAAAGTGAAAACAAAATAGAGCAGTTAGTATTCTCTAACCCACTAAGGTGGATGAATGAAAACTGTTAGCATGTAGTTCTTGGCACATGAATGATGGATGGTGAATTTACAGTGATAAAATAAATCCAACTGATAATTTACCTGTTAGATGTTCTGTTTCCAATCCTGTTTTGAATTAAGACGTTTACTAATACAAGTACCAGATTCTGAGTTTATTAATGATAAATGGACACATCTACCTTTCATCATGTGACTCACTTCTAAAGGCAAATTCAGGTAGAATGCTGGCCTTATTTCAGAGAACAGCTTAGTTCAGAGCTAAGAGCTGATCTTCAAGGTTTCAGAGTCCTTTGACAGCCTTCTGCCATTTGTTGATTGTTCTCTTGCCTTTCACGCTGAAGCTTTTGTCTCCTTTGAGGGTTTGTTCTAAAGAGCAGGCACAGAGAAATACTTCCATGTATCTGGCTATGCCAATTGCTCCATCACATTTGGGGTACCAATAATTTTGGGAATCCACCCATCTCATTACTGCACAAAGAACAATCAGCTCAATTCTTTCCTTCTTATTCCGCAGACTGTGAGAACATATGCTCTTTGGGGAAAAGCATAAATGCTCTCTCTGCCTTACCTCAAGGGAAGAGGCTTTATTCTATCTTCCCTACATAAACCTGACAAGGGCAGGCTTCAGCAACACAACCTTGACCTGTGGGGTTGCAGAACTGGACTAAATAACTCTGAGCACCTATGAAAGTCCTCTGGGAAATGTCTTTTCCAAGACAAGGTTGTGTTCCTTGAAAATGTATAAAGGAAAAACCCTGAGCTTAAAATGAAAATACATGATTTTGAGTTTAGCCTCCCAACTTGCTGGCTGTGTGACATTAGGCAAGCATCCTTTCTGAGTCTCCTTTTGATATGAGAATAATAAGGTTTACTTCCAAGCTGATATGTAGAAATAGGGAAATGGAATATGAACCTGGAAAAGATCCCGGTCCCAAAAAGTGTTGCTCAATAAATGCTGACCCTAAAATGTGCTTAGTGGACATTTGGTAGAAGGCCAGGCATACTGATAAGCGCTTTCCAGAGACCATCTCATTTAATCCTCCTGGCCATCTGGTGAGGTAGTCATTATTTACCTTCATGCACTTGATGAGAAAAGGAAAGCCGAGAGAATTAAAATAACTTACCCAAGTCACCCAAGGGTAAATATAAATCATGGAATTTGAACTCATCTGACAACACACTCTTCTCTTTAGCACCTGTTGGCTCTGACTTCGAAGTAGAAAATTAAGCAGCTTTAAAAAGAATAGATTGGAGCCCTACAGAACACCTGTTCTCATATCCAGGTTACTCAACACTTCTCTCGCCTGACAGTTATGATATTTCCCCAAAAGTCATTAGAATCTAAGCTCCTTGAGAATCTTTTGTTATTTTTATTACATTTTAATAAATTTTATTATTTTTATTATTTTTTTATTATGTTTTATTATTTTTATTATATATAGAGTATAGTGCCTGCAATGCAGTAGAGCATTAATAAAAGTTTTCTGAATGATGAATAATTTCATGTGTTGGCTGGGGGTAAAGATTGGGGATTGTATGGGGGAAGCAGGGCCAATAACTAACTACTCAAGAGACGTCAAGAATGACTGTGGGTTCAGACATGACACTCCCAGAACTAGTAAGAGCTTACAAAGTGTTCTGGACTGCCAGGTGCAGGTCATTCCAAAGATTCATCAGACCAGCAATTAGCCAAAGAACTAGCCAAATCTCACGTAGAACTTGGGATGAGTTGGGTTTCTTTGAATTCCTTGTTAAACTGGCACTGATTTCATGTCCCAGAAATTCTAATGTCTCTTCAGGTTTCTTTGATGCAGGTCATGCACATGCCAATAATATCACCCAAGCTGTAGAGGTGCACTCAGAACTGGCAGCTATTAAAGGGAAGATAGTTAAAGGGAGGTAATAGATACTGTGATTCATGGGGAAATACTGCTTCTCTTGCAATTCCATTGCAAGAAAGGACCTATAGAATTAGAAAAAGAAATCGTAATACCATTTCAAAATAATGGATTAAATCTTTGTAGGAACTAGTAATAACTTCAAGGTCTTTGCCTAAGGGAAGAGGGCAGTATCTCTTGGACATTGGTTCTGGAGGTTTTTACTCCTTTGAGGCGTCCTATGATCTCTATTCAATAAAGGAGAAAAAACACATAGTAATTGATGACTGTCCTCATCAGCTGGAGACATTGGCAGGTTTGGGAGAAGGAGAGAATGGGGCTGGAGTGAAAAGTTGGAAGAAGATTATAGATAAAACGATCTAGCTAGCATTTTTTTAAAAAGGAGTTTTGTACCTACTCCACTCTTTTCTGATAGAAACCTAACACTTAACAGTTTCTGCTTTTTGAGACAGGGTTTTAGCACATATTGGGACATAAGTTTTAATTTCTTCTAAAGCACTGATATTTTAAATTTACCTTTTAAAGAATTGTTTCTTCCCAAGCTGGCATACTCTTATCAGACAACAACTTGTCAGTAAATAGATGTTTAAAAAATTAAAACTCTCCTTAGATTAACATGTAAACAATTATGATTTCAAGTTCTAATATTTCTTAGAAAACAAGGTTGTAGATCCCTTAATATTCACAAGATTTGGGATTCTGGAAAGATAGTAGTATAGATTAGTGGGTAAAAAATCAAACAAAAATATTATCTAATTTAGTAATCAGATACCTTGTATTCTAGTTCAAATCTTATATGAATAACACATCTCAATCTCAATCCACATTTTAAAAAGCTATCTGTCACATAAAGTGGTACTCTTGGGTCTGAATTTCTATAACAGATATTTCCAAGTTATTCTACCTTCCTTCCCCACAAACTCAAGCAATTTTATATATTTGTGGTATGAAAGTTTTAGTTCCATTATTTAGAATAACCTCCAACATATTTACATATGTTGCAACTGTAACCATCTAACTATGTAGGTCTGTTGTGTCAGAAAGGTTTATTACTGTATGGAGGCAAAAAAAAAAAAAAAATCCAACACCAAACAAAACAAATAGATGTGTCCATTCCATTCTTGATGTCATGACTAGGTGTTGGGAGGATAAATGAGATAATGAAAGAAGCTCTTGAGTTCTGAGGACAGCTGCTCCATGCAGGCAAGACATCGTTATTATTAATTACCTTTATTCACTTTCAAGCCATCTGTTTCCAAACATGGGCTGTGTGGCCCTATTTTCCTATCTCAGTGCCCCCCTGTGTACCTTATACATTTTTAATCTTCAACTGATTTCAAAGGAAGCAACATTATGTTCAGATGGATGATGCTGGAACAAAGGACAGACATTAATTCATTATTTTGATAAATTTTGTTTGAGACAAGATCATTCACTCATATTAAACTATTTTGAATACTTTGCTATGGTATTATGCTAGTTTTTTTTTTTTAATCCTAAAAAACTAAATAATGCCATCTGGTGGTGAATATAAATATTCTGGAGAGTATTTCCAGAAGTTTTACATCATTTTTTTGTATTTTAATATCTTCATTACTGTAATATTTTTAATGAGTTGACTGAGGTCATTAGAAAGTAGAATAAAGATTTTACACAACAGAGCGAAATAAATAGTTTGAAATATATCTAGCCAGATCTAATTATACAGTGGTAAAATTCCCAATTCAAGTTTTTTCACCCATAAAGAGTGATGACAGATTATGCAAAACTGTGGTGCTGGTTCTCTTCTTAAGTAAATGAGAATAGTAATTTCCTGGCATCTGATACTATCATTTCTTCTGTAGTCACAATAAATAAATGATACCCAGCCATGAAATTCAGAACTGCTTTTGTGATAGACCAAGTTCCTGAAAGGATATGATGCTTTTATTGATTCCCTCTTAATTTCACTCACCCTTGGAATTCAGTCATGTCTGAAACCTAAAGGGGTATACCTGCTGGAAGTTTTTTGCTTTGTTTTAATTTGTTTACATGAGAACCTGATGAGCCTGCTATGATAACTCAATGGGGCTGAAACTGGAAACCAGAATAAGTGGAAGACTATGTTTTACTCAGGATCCACTCTCATCCACCCTTTCCGTCCTCTAAAGACTAGGGTATGTCCCAAGAGAGAACCTATCACACTGGGAAATGTTTTCAGGCAACAAATTTAATTCCTCTGTCTTTGATTTCACAGAAAATAGGCTTTTTCTAGGGGAACAATGAGGAAACAGGTCTGACACAAAGACAGTGTTCAATAAATGTTTGTTGAATTACATCAAAATGAAGACCGTTTCTTCCCTTTCAGGCCTTGTAAGAGATGTCTTCAACCAAAATGAAATTTCTGAAATGCCAATGAACCACATCACTCCCTTGCTTAAAATCCTGCAATGGCTTCATAATGAACTACAAATTCCTCACAAGGCCATTCATAATCTGGTCCTTATATATCTTTTGACTCATATTATCTCATTTATCATTCCCCCAACTTGACTTCTCTGCTTTAACATAAATATATATCCATGTGCGTGCACGCACACACACACACACACACACACACACACACATGCACACACACACACACTGAATAGATCTATCCATAAAAGATTATTCCCTGCTCCCCAAAGCCAGTGTTCCTTTTAGCCTTTGCTGACCAAAGCACCCTTTTTTGCTTTGCCTAGTAAACTTTTAATCATTTTAAATCATTCAGTTCAAGCACTACATTACTTCCACCAGGAATCTTTTCTTGAGTTTTCTCATGTGGACAGTAGTGCTTTAACCCTGTGCTCAGAGAACTTCATATACATACTCCAAAAAATACAGTTACTTTGCTAAAATTGTTTCCGTCGACGTCTTCACTATACACGTTTCTCAAGACCAAAGGCTACATTCTATTTTGTTAAAAATCAATTTTAAATGTTTTGAGTGGTAATTGACCCCCATTAACTACTTATTAAGTGCATGATAACTAATTGGTAGCAGACATTGCTAATCAAGCTCGAACATCCAGTATGCCTTCTTATTTAATAGAACCCAACCCACTTCAACCTCTCTGGAGCTTCCCAGCTAGGGATGGTCACATGACAAAACTCTCACTATGAGATATAACTGGACAAGATATGTGATGCTTCCTCCTTGTGACTTCCTTATTAAGAAACTGCTTGTTCTTAATTTCTTTTGTCTGTTCTGCTTCTCACAGACTGAAAACAGGTGACAATTCACAGTTTCTTTGGACTTAGTGATAGAAATGAATGTTGAAGTTGGCTGAGTTCTCCTGACAGCCTGGGAACCTGCAGAAACTTACTCTGGGTTATGTTAGAGAAAAAGACATCCTGTCATATTTAAGCCACTATATTTCAAGGCCCCTTTATTACAGCAGTTCAGGTGATGCTAACTGTACATGGTTAAAATGGAAACTATTTTCTATGATATTGAAGCTTTATTTTCTCAGCCTTGTACCATAGAAAATATTTCAATTTCTATTATGTATCAGGATACAACCTAGAAATATGTTCTGAAAAACAGTTAAATATTACTTTTACAGATAATCTTCAAACCACTATGAAATTTCTATTTATTGCCTGTAGAACTTAAATTATCATTAAAAATTAAAAGGCAACTATTTCCAAGAGTAGACACTTTCTTTACAATCTTACAAAATATCCTCTAGTCTTAAGACTCTACCTTGTTCTTAGCTTATGTCTTCTTCCCTCATTGAATAATCAATCATTCACTTTAGGCACAGCTTTGTCTCATATGTTAGGAAAATCTTGACCGTGGATGGAAGAGAGTAAAGGAACTCCGGAGTGACAGTTATTAGTTGGTAGCATTACCTTCAGCAGCATTTGATACCACAGTGTTTATTCTGAAACCCAATATTCATTTTTCTTTCTGGTATGTCAGAAGGTGAGAGAAAAACTTGCTGTCCTCTAGCTACTGTATCAGTTCTTGAAAAAATACTGAGACCTTCCTTAAGCCATTTTCCTGTCCTTGGATCAATCAACATTCCAGGCTACTCACTGTTCAGCCCTGTTCACATGCCCACCTCTATCAAAGCAGAAGGAGAGACATTTGATTGCTAGATTAGCTAGATGAGAGAGAGGCAGTTATCTGAAACCTGTTTTAGAAACCTTAATGGCAACACAAATGCTGTAAGGCTGGAATTATGTTCTTTCAATTGCTGGTGACCTGAGTCAGGATACATTCCCTTGATCTAGATCATATGACTTATTTCTTGAGTAGCCTGTTAGAAATTTCCACTCTGGTGATTTTCTTACAGTCTGTACCATTGGATGTCTGTTGCTATACTTTGTACATTTGTCTTTTGCTTATCAGGAGGCCATTATTATACCTAAAATCTGGGTTTGTCTCCTGTCCTACTTGGGTGCCTGATGCTTTTAGATAAAAAAGTTTTCTTTCCTCTTAGTAGTCCCTTGCTTCCACTGGAGTTAAAGGTCAATAATGAGAATGTCTTGAGATATGATGATATTGGTGTGTAGCTTCCAATTTTTCATTAATATATCATATATATATATATATATTTATTAAAGACTTTCATTTCAAGGCATTAGGCTTCTGAGCACTATTGTCCTTAGCTACTGCCTTCAAAAGTAAGCAAAACCATCACGGTGAACACTGTAATTTATACCTGCCACATACTTCCCTCTTTCCTCATAAATTACATGTTGTTTTTTTTTTTTTTCGCCTTTTGTTAACTGCCTCTCTCTCATCTAGCTAATCTAGCAATCAAATATCTCTCCTTCTGCTTTGATAGAGGTGGGCATGTGAGCAGGGCTGAGCAGTGAGTGGCCTGGAATGTTGATTGATCCAAGGACAGGAAAATGGCTTAAGGAAGGCCTCAGTACTTTTTCAAGAACTGATACAGTTGCTAGAGGACAGCAAGTTTTTCTCTCACCTTCTAAGATCATACGTAGTAAGAGCATTCAACCTGGAGAGGCAAATGGCCAAGAAGCAGAGAGAAAATATGTTCCTGATAACATCTGAACACCGGGACTAAGACTTTTTTTCCCTGCTACTTCCAATAAATATGCGACAAGTTTGAACTCTTTTACTTGCAAGGAAGGTAGTCTAAACCAGAGGTGATAAACTATGGCCCCACCATCTGTTGTTTGTAAATGAAGTTTCGCATGAACACAGGTACATGCATTTGTTTACATATTGTCAACGGCTTTTTTCCTGCTCCTATCTCAGAGTTGAGTGGTTCTGATGGAGATCATATGGCCATAAAACTCTAAAATATTTAATATATGTCCCTTTACAAAAAAATTTTGCCAAACTCTGCTTACTTTTGAAACAACGTTTAAAAAAAAAACTTTTAATATTTGAACAATTTAAGGTTTTCAAATATAACTTTTCTTTCCATAACTTTTATATCTTTTTAAAGTGGACAAATTGAATTATGGCTGAAGGTGTGATTCTAAGAGTGGCACTAAATGTCTGGCAATTTTTGTTTTGTTGGTTTATGCTTGAAAATACTTTGTTGATTTCTAAGCTGATTTATATCCAGTAAAGTTGTATACCTTGCTACAGGTTGTATACCTTGCTACAAATAAACTATGTGCAGTTTATTTTGAGGTGACATTGGCACCTTCTGTACGTTATAGCTTGCAGAACTTATTCATAGTCTGCATAATGCATAATGATGTCCCTTATCTAGAGTTATCCAGTATATTAGCCACTAGTCACATGTGTCTATTGGCACCTGAAATGGGACTAGTCTGTATTGACATATGTTGAACGTGTAAAATATATACCAGATTTCAGTGAGCAAGCATGACAAATACAATATAAAAAGACCCAGTGATAATGTTTGAATAGTTATTAGATTTTAAAATGGTATTTTAAATATATTGGATTAGTAAAAATATATTATTGGAATTATTGTTTATGTTTCTTTTAAACTTTTAAAAATGAATATTAAAAAATTAAATTTACCTTTGTGTTTCACGTTATATTTCTATTAAACAACACTGATCCAGAAATTATGGAAAAATGTAGTATGACTGAAGATTGAAATAAACTTTCATAATTTTGAAAGCATTTTAAGTATTTAATCTTGTAGGATGAGCAAATCATCTTTATATTATTATCTTACACTCTCTTGAGGACCAGACATTTGTGAATATGCATGAACTGTTGATCAAACATGTAATTTGCATTTTTGTTGATAAAATTTTAACCCATAAAAATGTCATTACATATATAAGATTAATTATTAGATGCAAATAGGTTCTGATTCTCCATATTTAATTTTTAAAAATCTATGCAGGAAACATAGAGGAGCATAACTTTTATGCAGAATTAGTTACATTCTTATAAAAATCTTATTATGTTCTTTACTAAAGTAAGTCTAAATACATACAAATGTGGGACATTGTAGGTGTAATTGAAAGAAGTTTTTCTCTTCATTTATTTCTAAAGGTGTTATTCTGTGAAATGTCTTATAGTGAAAAATATAAAAAGAATGTTCCTTTTTGTTTAGTTAGTATGTTGTCATACCAAAATTGATGTCTGCAAAATGGAAATGATGGGCAAAATAAAAGCTGTTCAAAGGTTTCAACCAAATGCCAGTCTTTTAGATTTGATTGCTTAATTTATGTTAATTTCCATTTTTAATGTAAATATACCAATACATGACTAAAATGAATAGTAATACACTTGTACGTTTCTTTCTAAATGAAAGCATCTGGAGACATAATGAATTCAGTACAAATTGTATATATTCCATTCACATCTCAATGCATTTAGCATATGTTGTTAGTATGTCACTTTTGAGAAAGAAAGGCAGCTGTCAGAATATGAAGCATGCCCACCAAGTCAATATGAAAGCAGTATTTTTAGCTTCCTATTGAGCGTTTATGGTTGCAAAACGTATTTGTCTCCTGGGATGAACAAAAATCTAACAACCATTAGAGAGTTCTCCAATCATTCCTGAGCATGATGACCTTTTGGTGAGCAGGTAATATGTGAATCATGCATTGTATTTTATTTAAGAATTAAAAATTAGATTTATAATACAGTCTATACACTTCAGACATTAGTAGGTTCCTGGCTAACTTTGTTTTGCATTTACTAGTTCAAAAGAATAGCATGGAAATTATGCCAGATTTTTGCCTATTTATATTTCAATTTATATCATTTAAAATTTGAAATTCATAGTCAATGATTACACAGAGTGTACTGAGACAATTTAATAAGTTATTTAGATTTGTTTTAGATGATAAAATACATATGTAGGCAGTCACTGAAAAAGAACTGCCATAGTAATAGAATTTGGAAAAGTGTAATTAAATTGTAAGAAAACTATTTTTAGAATTTTTAGTATTTTCATTAGGTGAAATTGAATAAAGTACAAGAATCTCTGTGCATTATTTCTTATTATTCCATGTGACCCTAAAAGTACCTCAAAATAAAAAGTAAATTAGGCCTTGTTCAGTGGTGACTCACACCTGTAATCCCAGCACTTTGGGAGGCCAAGGTGGGCAAATCATCTGAGGTCAGGAGTTCAAGACCAGCCTGAAAAACATGGTGGAACCCCATCTCTACTGAAAATACAAAAATTAGCCTGGTGTGGTGGCAGGCACTTGTAGTCCCAGTTACTCGGAAGACTGAGGCAGGAGAATCACTGGAACCTGGGAGGCAGAGGTTGCAGTGAGTCACGGTAGCATGACTGTACTCCAGTCTGGGTGACAGAGTAAGACTCCATCCATCTCAAATTGTAATGATAATAATAATAAGTTAATTAAACTGAATTAGAAAGAGAGTCGAGTAAGATGACAAAATACAAAATAGATAGCTTAACTATGACAGAAATAACCAATCAGAAAGTGAAATAGAGAAAAATTTCATTAATAATTGTATCAGAAACTAGCATTGGTGAAATGCTATATGGAAGAAACCTAAGTAATGTCCACATGAAGAACTTAGGGAAAACATAAAACTTTGCTGAAAGACTTAGAAGAAGACTTAGATAAACAGATATATAATGATCATGGATAGGAAGGCTCTGGATTGTAAATAAATCAGTTATTTCCAAATTAAGCTCTGAATTCATTGTGATTCCAAAAATATAATCCCAAAGTGATAAAATCTTAGAACAAAATCACAAACTTCCTAAATACCAAAAGTTATACTAGGAGAGAAATAAAAAGAGACTAGAATAAAATATACTGCAGAGCGAAAAGTATCTATATATAAGACAAATACGCATACATATAAACGTGTATATGTATAAAACAATATAACAGGCCAGGCATACAGATATGTGGCTCACATCTGTAATTCCAACACATTGAGAGGCTGTGGTGGTAGAATTGCTTGAGTCCAGGAGTTCAAAGCCTGGGAAACATAAAGAGCCTTGTTTCTACAAAGAATTTAGCCATAGTGGTAGCAGGTACCTGTGGTCCCAACTACACAGGAGGCTGAAGCAGGAGGATCTCTTGAGCCCAGGAAGTCAAGGCTTCCGTGAGCCATGTTAATGCCACTGCACTCCAGCCTGAGTGACTGAGCATGACCTGTGTCAAACAAACAAACAACATGACAAAAGTGAGTATAAAATAATGATCATATCAATAAATATAAGTAGACTTACAAAATTATCTTCAGAATGCATTAAATGAAGGAAGCAAAATCAATAAAAATGTGCATAATATATTAATACTTATATGAATAAACATGTTTGCTTATGAAAAAAATAAAACAATGGAAGGATAAACCATAAAATTACCAAAAAAATATGGGTGAGGGTAGCAGTAGATAGAGAGGATTGGGTAGAAGGTGAAATTCTTAGCCTGTACTCTGTTTAATAGATTTGGAGTCATTTTTCTAAAGGAGATATATATTTTATGTAATTATAAAACAGGTAATTAAAAAATTGATAAACCAAGTGAACCTAAATTTTTATCAAGTTGATAGCATAACCACATGAGTAGGAACTGTTTTACATAGCTGTGACAGAGTGATCTTACTATATGCATAGTTAAAGGAGATGCTGAAACCGGAAACTCTTCCAGTGTTCACAATGTTGTTGTGATTAGTTATTCTGAGATTATGGAGAGTGTAGTTTTGAACAAATCAAATAACTTTTGCTTTGAAAATTGAGATTTTGGGTATGAGGGAAGGTAGAGTTAGATTTAAGGTTAATAAGGTCCAAAGTGTCTGTATGATCTACTGAGATGTATTTTTACTAAATAATATTTCTTGTTTTGTCCATTGAAAGTTGTAGAAACAATGATCAGTACCAGTAAATTTTACAGGTGTCCAGATTGTGGACTCTAAATACCATTTTCCACCAAAAAGAAACAGAGCACCTAGAGAAACAACAGAGTATAGGTCCGGGTTAGAAAATGTACGAATTTAGTTGAGCAACGCTTCTTATACTACAAAGTAAGAATAATATATGACTAATCCAATCATGTCTAAAGGATGAAAGAGATCATCTGAGTACATTTCCGCTGGTCAAAGAAGGTATGCAAATTAATTTAAATACAGTATATATATTTATATGTTTTTATTAATTAATATATTAACAACATACTATCTGATTTCAAAATCTTTGTATACAGCTGTACAGTAATCAATTCAGTAGCTACTGACAGTAAGCTACTGTCTTGATCAGCCATATAGATCAATGGCATAGAATTAAGAGTTCCAAAGTGAAACTGTACATTTATAGGCAATTGGTTTCCCACAGGGTGCCAAGACAATTCAATGAGAAAAGAAGAGTCTTCAACAAACAGTGCTGTGACAACTGGATATCCATGTGCAAAGAATGAATTTGTTCTAATACAATATTTAAAAAAAACTCAAAAGTGATTAAAAAAAACCCCTAACTGTAAGACACAAAAGGATAAAACTCTTAAAAGAAAATATGCATACAATTCTTTGTAATCTTGGATAAAGCAATGGGTTTCTTAGTATGAAACTGAAAACACAAGTAACCCAAATAAAAATAGAAGAACTGGGATTCATCAAAATTAGAAACTTTTGTGCTTCAAAATGTACTATCAAGAAAGTGAAGACAACCAACAGAATAAGATAAAATATTTTAAAATCACATATTAAAAAAGGACCCTATAATATGTATAGGATCTATAATATGTATCTATAATATATAAGGTACAATTACAACTCAATAATAAAAAAATCAAATAACCCAATGTTTTAGAAAGTTGGCAATATAATCTAGCATTTCCATTTCTGGGTAAAGATCCAAAGAAATTGAAATCAATATGCTGAAGAGATATTTGCATGCCCATGTTCATTGCAGTATTATTCACAATAGCTAAGATATGAAATTAACACCTGTTTCCACCAACAGATGAATGAAAAGAAAATGTGATACACACACACACACACACACACACACACACACAAATACAATTCAGCAGTCTGTCACTTGTAACAACATGGATAAACCTGGAGGACATTATGGTAAGTGACATAGGCCAGGCATAGAAATACAAATACTACATGATCTCACTTATAAGTGGAATCTAAGAAAGTTGAACTTATAAAAGTGGAGAATAGAATGTTGGTTACCAGAGGGTTGGGGGTCGAGGAAATGGGGAGATATTAGTTAGACAGGAGGAAAAAGTTTTTGAAATCTATTGCATAGCAAGGTGACTCTAGTGAATTATAATATATCCTATATTTGAAAATAGTTGAGTAAATTTCAAGTGTCTCATCACAAAAAATGGTAGGTAAGTGAGGTGATGGATATATTAATTAGCTTGATCTAGTCATTCTGCATTATATACATATGTCAAAAAATCGTACTGTACTCCATAAGTATATACAATTGAGATTTGACGATTAAAAATAATATTAATAAAAAATAAAAATGTAAAATGCACAAGATATTTGAAAAGTAATTTCTGTAGAGAAAATACACAAAAGGGCAACAAACAAATGAAAAGATACTCAAAGATGACACCATTAGTCCCTAGGTTAATGCAATTTGAAAACACAATGAAATACCACTTTGTACCCACTAGAGTTGCTAGAATAAAAACCAGGAGCAACAACAAGTGTTGATGAGGATAGGAAGAAATTGAAATCTACATAATTTCCAGATAAAATATATTGCCAGTGAAAATGTAAACAGTGCAATCATTTAAAAAAATGGCTTTGCCATTCCTAAAGAACCTAACATAGTTACCATATGACCTAGCAATTTGACTCCTAGTATACATCCAGAGAATTGAAAAATTATGTTCACATAAAACTTGTGCACAAATGTTCATATTAACAGTATTTATAGTAGCCAAGAGGTAGAAACAGCTCAAAGTCCATGAACTGACAAATGGATGAACAAAATGATGTATATTCATATGATGGAATATTGTCAGCTAAAAAAAGAATGAAGTTTTCATACATGCTACAACATGGATGGACCGTGAAAGCGTTATGTTAAGTGAAAGAAACCAGACACAAAAGGCCACATATTATATAAATCTATTTTAATATAATTTTTATTGATACATAATAGATGTACATATTTTGACGGTACATGTAATAATTTGATACATTCATATAATGTATAAAATAATGTGTACAAATTAGGATATTATAAGTAATCATGGTATTCATCACCTAAAATATTTATCTTTACTTTATGCTAAGAGAAATGAAGTTATTCTCTCCTAGCTATTTTGAAGTTTACAGTAGATTGATGTTAACTGTATCACCCTACTGATTTATTGAACACTAGTCTTTATTTTTTCTAACTAACTCTATTTGTACCCATTAATCAATTTCTTTTTATGCTTCACCTTTCCTCTACCCTTCTAGCCTCTGGTAACCATTAATCTACTCTAGATCTTAATAAGATCCACTTTTTTTAGCTCTCACATATGAGTGAAAACGTGATATTTGTCTTTCAGTACTTGATATATTTCAAGTAACAAATAATTTCCAGGTCCATCCATGTTGATGCAATGACAGAATTTCATTCCTTTTATGTCTAAATAAGATTTTACTATGTATATGTATCACATTTTCTTTATCTATTCATCCATTGTTGGACACTTAGATTGATTCCATATCTTGGCTATCATGAATCGTACTGCAATAAACATTGAAGTGCAGATAGTTCTCCAATATGCTAATTTCCTTTCTTTTGGATATATACCCTGTAGTGGAATTGCTGAATTATATATAATAGTTCTATTTTTAGTTTTTGAGGAACCTCCATACCATTCTCTGTAGTGGCAGTAGTAATCTACATTCCCACCAACAGGGTATAAGTGTTCTCCTTTTGTTTCATCCTTGTTAGCATCCATTATTGCCAGTCTTTTTGTTAAAAGTCCTTTTTACTGTGGTGAGATGATATCTCATTTGATTTTGATTTACATTTCTCTGATGATTATGTGATGTTGAGCATTTTTTTGTATATTCGTTGCCCATTTGTTTGTGTTCTTTAGAGAAATTTCTATCCAAAACTTTTGCCCATTTTAAATTGGATTATTTGTGTTTTCACTGTTGGGTTGAACCCCTTATATATTCTGGTTTTTACTACCTTGTCAAATGGATTGTTCACAGTTTTTTGCCTCATTATGTGGGTCGTCTATTCACTTTGTTCATTGTTTCCTTTGCTGTGCAGAAGCATTTTAGCTTGATGTAATCTCATTTGTCTATTTTTGCTTTTGTTGCTCATGCTTTTGAGGTCCTACTCAAGAAATTTTTGGCCCAGACCAATGTCCTAGAGCATTATCCCAATGTTAAATTCTAGTCATTTCATAGTTTCAAATCTTAGATTTAAGTCTTTAATCCATTTTGATTTTATTTTTAAATAAGGTGAGAGATAGGAGCCTAGTTTCATTCTCCTGCATATGGTTATGCAATTTTTCCACCACCATTTACTGAAGATTGTCCTTTCCCCATTGTATGTTCTTGGTGCCTTTGTCAAAAATGAGTTGGCTTTAAATATGTGAATTTATATCTGCGTTCTCAGTTCTGTTCCATTGGCGCATGTGTCTGTTTTATGCTATTACTATGCTATTTTGATTTCTACAGCTTTGTAGTAAATTCTGAACTCAGTGATTGCTTCTAGCTTTGTACTTTTTGCTCAGGACTGCTTTGGCTACTTGGGGTCTTTTGTGGTTCCATATAAATTTTATAATATTTTTCAGATTTCTAGGAAGAATATACATAGTATTTTGATAGAGATTACATTAAATCTGTAAATTACTTTGTGTGGTATTGTCATTTTAGCGATACTAATTCTAATCTATGAGCATGGAATGCTTTTCTGTTCTTCTGTATTCTGTTCAATTTCTTTTTTTCAGAGTTTTATAGCTTTTCTTGTACAGAGCTTTCACTTCTTTGATTAAATTGATATTTTATATTTTATATTCTTTGTAGCTATTATACGTGGGTTTCTTTTCTTGATTTATTTTTCAGATTGTTTACCATTGGTATATATAAATGCTACTGATTTTTGTATGTTTGTTTTGTATCCTACAACTTTATTATATTTGTTAATCAGTTCTAACTTTTTTTGGTGGTATCTTTAGATTTTTCTAAATGTAAAGTCACATCACCTGTAAATAAGTCTAACTTGACTTCTTTCCTTCCAACCTGGATGCCCTTTGTTTCTTTTTTTTTTTTTTCCTAATTGTTCAGGCCAGGAATTTCATTATTAAGTAAAAGTGGTAAAAATGGATATTCTTGTTTTGTATCAGATCTTAGCGGAAAGGCTTTCAGTATTTACCTGTTTAGTATGATGTTGGCTGTGGGTTTTTCATATATGGATTTTATTATTTTGAAGTTTCTCCCTCTATACCCAGTTTGAGGGCTTTTTTGTTTAACCACAAAGAGGTGTTGAATTTTATTGAATGCTTTTTCAGCATCTATTGAAATAATTATATGGTTTTTCTTCTTGGTTCTGTTAATGTAATATATCACATTTATTGAGTTGCATATGTTGAACCATCCTTTCATCCCTAAGATAAATCCCACTTGGTAAAGATAATAATCTTTTAAAGGTATTGTTAAATTCAGTTTTCTAAGATTTTGTTGAGGAGTTTTACATATATGTTCACCAGTGCTATTGGCCTGCAGTTATCTTTGTGTGTGTGTGTATGTTTGTCTGGTTTTGGTATCAGCATAGTGTTGGCCTGTAGAATGAGTTTGGAAGTATTCTCTCCTATTCAATATTTTTGAACAGTTTGTTTAGAATTTGTGTTAGGAGCCGCCACTTCCGAGAGCGCCCGCAGCCCGCCTGCCGCCCAGCCAGCTGCCCGAATGCCGAACTGGGGAGGATGCAAGAAATATGGGGTGTGTCAGAAGACAGTTTACTTTGCTGAAGAGGCTCGGTGCGAAGGCAACAGCTTCCATAAATCCTGCTTCCTGTGCATGGTCTGCAAGAAGAATCTGGACAGCACCACTGTGGCCGTGCACGGCGAGGAGATCTACTGCTTCCTGCTACAGCAAGAAGTATGGGCCCAAAGGCAATGGCTATGGGCAGGGCACGGGCACCCTGAGCACTGACAAGGGCGAGTCGCTGGGCATCAAGCATGAGGAAGGCCCTGGCCACAGGCCCACCACCAACCCCAATGCATCCAAATTTGCCCAGAAGATTGGTGGCTCCGAGCGCTGCCCCCGATGCAGCCAGGCAGTCTATGCTGCGGAGAAGGTGATTGGTGCTGGGAAGTCCTGGCATAAGTCCTGCTTCCGATGTGCCAAGTGTGGCAAAGGCCTTCAGTCAACCACCCTGGCCGACAAGGATGGCGAGATTTACTGCAAAGGATGCTATGCTAAAAACTTCGGGCCCAAGGGCTTTGGTTTTGGGCAAGGAGCTGGGGCCTTGGTCCACTCTGAGTGAGGCCACCGTCACCCACCACGCCCTGTCTACTCCTGCACTTTTCCTCACCATTCCCTCCCTGGCAGCTTTGGAGACCTCCGGGATTATTTCTCTCTCTCGGCCCTGCCACATATCACTAATGACTTGAACTTGGACATCTGGCTCCCTTTGGTTTGGGGGTCTGCCTGAAGTCCCACGCCACTAAAGGGCTCCCCAGGCCCGGCATCTGACCCCGTCACCAGTAGGAGACCTCAGTGATTTTAGTCTATGTGACAGCAGGCCCCTCTCCCCACACCTCACCCCACAGAGCTCTGTTCTTAGCCTCTTGCTCTGTGTGTCCATTATCAGCTGGCCAAGACACCCAAGGACACATCTTGGTGCCCAGAGGAGCAGCAGCAACAGGCTGGAGGGAGAGGGAAGCTAGACCAAGATGGGGACGGGGGAGGGCTGGGTTTATTGGATCCCAGAGATTCTCTTCTGTGGGAATGAGGATGGGCTTCCTAGCGTCCCTCAGAATAAGCCTGAGGAGTCCCAGCTCAGGGAGTCACTGCAGGAGGCAGAGAGGCAAGCAGGCAGGGTCGGAGGAGCTCCTGCTTCTCAAGGCCTCTTGCCTTTGAGTCTTTGTGGAACTGAGAGCCTCCCACTTGGAGTGGGAGGAGAATAACCCAGGTCTAAGGACTGCTAAATCAGGATGTCGTTTAACCTTCTCAGACATGCTGTTCCCTGCTTGATGGGGGATCCTAATGAAATGCCCGAAACATATGTTGGCATTTATCAGTGGCCCAAATCTTCAGGTAGTTACCCCTGGCCTTAACGCTGGGTCCTGAGGCTGTGGTCAGCATAGCCCAGGTCAGGGCCCTGTTCTTGCCACACCTGCTTGATCTTCAGATGTGGAGGGAGGTAGGCACAGCCTCGGTCTTCATCCAGACACCCCTTCCCTTTGCCCTGAGACCTCGGACTCTTCCCTTTAACCCAAGACCCTGCCTCTTCCACTCTGCCCTTCTCAGGGGACACTTCGATCACATCACTCCACCGTTCCAGGCCCCAGGTTAGGAGTAGCGGTGGGAGGAAGGGGAAAGGGCTGGGCCTCGCTGCTCCAGGTGACTGGAAGAACAACAATATCTGAGTGAAAGAACAACACTGAAAAGGCTGCAGGCATGGGCTGTACCCAAGCGGATTTCTCATCTGGTCAATAAAGCTGTTTAGACCAGAAAAAAAAAAAAAAAAGAATTTGTGTTAGTTCTTTAAATGCTTGGTAGAATTCGGCAGTGAAGCCATTAGATCCTGGAATTTTCTTTGATGGGAGACTTTTTATTATGGCTTTGATTTTGTTACTCAGTATTGACTTATTGAGGTTTTTCTATTTCTTCATGGTTCAATGTTGACAGATTGTATGTATCCAGGAATTTATTCATTTCTTCTAGGTCTTCTGATTTTTTGGTTATAGATATTTATAATATTAAAAACCACAATTACTTTTGCACCAACTTACTCGTCTTTAATGATTATTTGTATTTCTATAATCTCAGCTGTTATGTCTCCTTTTCATTTTTCTTTTTATTAGTAGGGCTTCCTCTCTCTTTTATTGTGTTAATTCAGATAAAGGTTTGTTTATTTCATTTACATTTTCAAAAACCAACTCTTCTTTTTATTGTTCTGTATTGTTTTTGCAGTCACAATCTTATTTATTTTTGCTCTGATCTTTATTATTTCTTTCCTTTTACTAATTTTGGTTTGGTTGCTCCTGCTTTCTTAGCTACTTGAGGTACAATATTAGTTTATTATTTGACATCTTCCTGCTTTTCTGATGTAGATGCTTACTGCTATAAACTTCCTTCCTAGTACTGCTATTGCTGTGTTCCATACATTTTGGTATGTTGTGGTTACATTTTTATTTGTTTCAAGCAAGTTTTTTCTTTTTAATTTCTTCATGGATTTATTGGTCATTCAGGAGCATATTTAATCTTCATGTGTTTGTATATTTTCTCTTTTTATTTATTTCTACTTTTAGTCCATTATGGTCAAAAAAGATACTTGAGAGAGGGTGGAGCAGGATAGTCGAATAGAAGGCTTCACTGACTGTTCCGCAGGAAAAACATCTTCAAAAGAACCAAAAATCAGGTGAACACTCACAGTTCCTGGTTGTAATTTAATACACTGAAAGAGGCCTTGAAAAGGCTTGAAAAGACAGTCTTGAATTGCCAATGCCACCCCTCCTCCATCCACTGGCAATAGTTGTGTGGCATGAAGACAGAATATGTGCACTTGAGAGAGGGAGAGTGCAGTGATTGTGGGACTACATTGAATTCAGTGCTGCCCCATTGCAGCAGAAAGTGAAACTGGTGTATGACCACAGAGGAAGGATTTAGACTGTCCCTAGCCAGAGAGGAATTGCCTGTTTCAGTTATACAAACTTGAGTTCCAGCAAGCCTCACAAGTGTGGGCTAAAATGCTTTGGGGTCCAAAGTAAACTTGAAAAGTAGCCTAGTTCACAAGCACTGCAAATCCTAGGCAAGTTCCAGTGCTGGGCTGAACTTGAGGCCAGTGCACTTGGGGGCATGCAACCAACTGAGGCACCAGCCAGAGTGACTAAGGGAGTGCTTGCACCACTGCTCCCACAACCCTAGGCATCACAGCTCATGGCTACAAAAAAAAAACAAAAGAAAATAAAAGAGCTCTTCCTACCACTTGAGAAGAGGAGAGAGAAGAATAAGGAGCACTTTGTCTTGCATTTTGGATACCAGCTCAGCCACAGTAGTATAAGGCACCAGGTAGAGTCATGAGGCCTCTATTTCAGGACCTAGCTCCAGGATGACATTTCTAGATGCACTAGAGGCCAGAAGAGAACTGAACTACTTCCTTGAATGGAAGGACCCAGTCCTAGCAGAATCCATCACCTGATGAGTAAAGAGTCTTTGGGCCCTGAATAACCAGCAGTGATACCCATGTACTATGCTATGAAACTTGGGTGAGACTCTGAGATGTACTGGTGTAGGGGAAACTCAGCACATTTCCAACTATGGTGGCTACAGTGAGAGATTCCTTCCACTTGAGAAAGGCAAATGGAAAAGTAAAGGGTACTTTGTCTTGCACCTTAGGCAACAGCTTAGCTACATTGGTATATAGCACCAAGCAGGCTCATATAGTCCCTGATTTCAGGCCTTGGATATTGGATGGAATTTTGGGGCCTACTCTTGGCCAGAGGGGAGGTAACTTCTCTGAATAGTGAGTCCCAGGCCTGGCAGCATTCACCACAAGCTGATTAAAGAGCCCTTGGCCTTAAGGGCCATTGGCAGTAACCTACAAATACTCCCCATGGACTTGTGGAGGTGGTGGCCACAGAAAAAGGCTCCTCTGCATATAGAAAGGAGAAGTAAGAGTGGCAAGGACTGTATCTTGTGGTTTGAATGCCAGTTCAGGTGCATTCAAATAGATAGAGCACCAAATAGATTTCTGTTTATTGACTCCAGTCCCTGGCTCCCACGTGACACCTCTGGGCCCACCTAGTACCTAGTGAAACTTGCTGCCCCAAAAGAAAAAACACAAACCCAACTGACTTTACCACCTTCTGATCATACTGCTGTAGGGTTTTGAACAAACATAAGTGGTAGCCAGGTAGTGCTTACATAAGGCCCTGGGGAAGACCAGGTGCTATGCTGGCTTCATGTCTGACCCAGCACATTTTCAGTGGTGGTAGCAACAGGGATACCTGTGTCACTCTAGATGACCCAGCACAGAGAGACACTATGCTTGTTTGGGAGAAATTAAAGAAAGAGAACAAAAGCATCTTCTCGTTATCCAGATAATACACCTTGACCTTATCCAAGACCACCAAAGTAGTACATCTGCAAGGCTGCAAGAACCACCGTGTTACTGCACTTCAGGTGCCCCTTAAAGCAGTTAAGGCTTAGGTCACAACACACAAGTTCTTATGAATGCCTGGAAAGCCTTCTCAAGAAGAACGGGTACAAACAAGCTCAGACAGTGAAAACTACCATAAATACCTAACTCTTAAATGCCCTAGACACTGATAGACATCCACGAGCATCAAGATTATCCAGAAAAAAACAAAACAAAACAAAATGACCTCAACAAATAATAAAGACCTACAAAAGGTAAAGGGACCAATTCTGGAGAAAAAGAGACATGTGCTCTTTCAGACAGAGAATTCAAAATAGCTGTTTTGAGGAAACTCAAGGAATTCAAGATGACATAGAGAACGAATTCAGAATTTTATCAGATATATTTAACAAAAAGACTGATATAACTAAAAAGAATCAAGAAATTATTGAGTGGAAAAATACAATTGACAGACTGAAGAACCCTTCAGAGTCTCTTAATAACAGACTGATCAAGCAGAAGAAAGAAATAGTGAGATTGAAGACAGGCTATTTGAAACTACATAGATGAGACAAAAGAGAAAAGAATAAAAAGAATAAAGCATGCATACAAGATCTAGAAAATAGACTCAAAAGGGCAAATCTAACAGTTATTGGCTTTAAATAGGAGGTAGAGAAAGCAACAGGTGTAGAAAGTTCATTCAAAGAGATGATAATAGAGAACTCCCCAAAGCTAGAGAAAGATACCAATATTCAATTACAAGGAGGTTATAGAACACCAAGAAAATTTAACCTCAACACATTTAATAATCAAACTCCCAAAAGTCAAGGAAAAAAAAAAAAAAAAAAAAAAAAAAAAAAAAAAAAAAAAAAAGAAACAAATAACCAAATAACGTGCAATAGAGTTTCAATATGTCTGGCAACAGACATTTTCACTGGAAACGTTACAGGCCGAGAGAGTGGTATGACATATTTAAAATGCTGAAGGAAAAATCCCTTACCATAGAATAGTATGTCTGATGAAAATATACTTAAAACCTGAAGAAGAAGCCAGACGTGGAGGCCCATGCCTATAATCTCAGGACTTTGGGTGGCTGAGGTGGGCAGAACACTTGAACCCAGGAGTTTGAGACCAGCCTCAGCAATGTAGTGAAATAGTGAAACCACATCTCCACTAAAAATACATAATTAAGGCCGGGCGCGGTGGCTCAAGCCTGTAATCCCAGCACTTTGGGAGGCCGAGGCGGGTGGATCACAAGGTCAAGAGATCGAGACCATCCTGGTCAACATGGTGAAACCCCGGCTCTACTAAAAATACAAAAAATTAGCTGGGCATGGTGGCGTGTGCCTGTAATCCCAGCGACTCAGGAGGCTGGGGCAGGAGAATTGCCTGAACCCGGGAGGCGGAGGTTGCGGTGAGCCGAGATCGCGCCATTGCACTCCAGCCTGGGTAACAAGAGCGAAACTCCGTCTCAAAAAAAAAAATAAATAAATACAGAATTAGCTGGGCATGGTGGTGAATGCCTGTGGTTCCAGCTACTTGAAAGGCTGATGTGGGAGTATTGCTTGAGTCTGAGAGGCAGGTGTTTCAGTGAGCCAAGGTCATGTCACTGCACTCTAGCCTGGGTGACAGAGCAAGACCCTGAAGAGACAAAACAAAACGGCAACAAAAAAACTTTTCTAGACAAAAGCTGAGGGATTTTATTAACACCAAATTTGTCCTACAAGCAATGCTAAAGGAATTAAACTGAGTACTTCAATCTGAAAGAAAATGATGTTAATGAGCAATAAGAAATCATCTGAAGGTACAAAACTCACTGGTATTAGGAAGTACACAGATAAATCACAGACTAACTGTGGTGTGCTGTGGAAGGTAACTATACTCTTATCTTTTAAGTAGAAAGACTAAAAGATTAGGCAATCAAAAACAATAACTACAACTTTCAAGACATAAACAGTACAATAAGATATAAGTAGAAACAATATATAAATAGATCATATAAATGTATCATATAATCATATAAATATAAATCACATAAATAGATCATATAAATATCAACAACAAAATATTACAAATAAGGGGGATGAAGTTAAAGTGTAAAGTTTTTATTAGTTTTCTTTTTGCTTGTTTGTTTATGCAAGCAGGGTTAAGTTGTTATCAGGTTAAAATAATGTGTTTTCAAATAGTATTTGCAAGACTCATGGTAACCTCAAGTTAAAAAATGCATAATGGATACTGTATACACTTGTACTAAGACAATATATTCATTTTATTTTCTTTCTTTTTCCTTTATCATGTGACATAAGATTTATTGACTTCAAGTCAGCTTTTAAGTGTTGTTAACTTTGTGTAATAGCACCAATCTTTAGTTGCACAAAGTATAGCTGTATTACATTATGCATAATTATAACCATATTATTGTCTTTATTTGAAGATTAGTATGATTTCAGGAGGTGTGTATGGGTTCAAGTGGACAAAAGGGGGACTTGTGGTAGTTAATATTGTCAACTTGATTGGATTGAAGGATACAAAGTATCATTTCTGGGTGTGCCTGTGAGATTGATGTGAAAGATTAACATTTGGGTCAGTGGACTGGGAAAGGCAGACCCACTCTTAATCTGGGTGGGTAAAATTTAATCAGCTGCCAGTGTGGACAGAATAAAAAGTAGTCAGAAAAACGTGGAAAGACTAGACTGGCTGAGTCTTCTTGCTTCCATTTTTCTCCTGTGCTGAATGCTTTCTGCCCTTGAACATCAAGCTCCAAGTTTGTCAGCTTTGGCACTCTTGAACCTTCAACTAGACTGAAGGCTGCACTGTCAGCTCACCTACTTCTGAGGTTTTGGGACCCGGAGTTGTTTCCTTGCTTCTCAGCTTGCAGACAGCCTATTGTGGGACCTCAACTTATGATTGTTTGAGTCAATATTTCTTTATAAACACACATCTACATATGAATATATATGTATATACTATTATTTCTGTCCCTCTAGAGAATCTGACTAATAGATACACAAAAAAATAAAAAGCAAGAAATTAAATCCTACAACCAAAGAAAGCCATCTTCATTAAAAGATGGAAGACAAGAAGGAAAGAAAAAAGAAAAAGGAAATCACAAAACAACCAGAAAACAACAAAATGGCAGGAATAAATCCTTACTTATCAATAATACATAAATGGACTAAACTCTACAATAAAGACACATAGAGTGGCTGATGGGTAACAACAACAACAACAACAAAAAGACCTAATGATGTATTGCCTTAGGAAACACACTTCATTTGTAAAGACACACATAGACTGAAAATAAAGTGATGAAAAAATATATTCCATGCCAAAAGAAACCACAAAAGAGCAGGAGTAGCTCTACTTACATTAAACAAAATAGAGTTCAAGACAAAAACTATAAGAAGAGACAAAGGAGGTTATTACGTAACAATAGTGGGGTCAATTCAGCAAGAGAATATAACAATTGTAAACATATATGCATCCAACACTGGAGTATCCAGATATATAAAGCAAATATTATTAGGCCTAAAGAGAGATATTGACCCCAATGCAATGATAGCTGGAGACTCTGGAGACTTCAACACTCCACTTTCAGCATCGGATAGATCTTCCAGACAGGAAATCAACAAAGAAACACTGGTCTTAATCTGCAGTATAGACCAAAGGGATCTAACAGATATTTACAGAACATTTCACCCAATGGTGCAGAATACTCTTTTTTTTTTTTTTTTCTCAGCACATGGATTATTCTGAAGGATAGACTATATGTTACATCACAAAAAAGTCTTAAAACATTTTTAAAAATTGAAATTATAGCAAGTATTTTCTCTAACCACAATGGAATAAAATGAGAAATCAGTAACAAGAGGAATTTTGGTAGCTATGCAAAAACATGAAAATTAAACAATATGCTCCTGAATGATCAGTGGGATAATGAAGAAATTTTTAAAAATGAAAAATTGACAAAAATGATAATGGAAATACCACATTCCAAAATCTATGGGATACAGCAAAAGTAGTACTAAGAGAGAAATTTAGAGCAATAAGCAGCTACATATAAAAAGAAGAAAAACTAAATAAATATCAGGTTGGTGCAAAAGCAATCAATGTTTTTGCTATTAATGAAAGGTAAGAAAAGAAATAATAAGGATCAGAGCAGAAATAAATGAATTTGAAATGAAAAAAATACAAAAGATCAATGACACAAATCATAGGTTTTTTGAACAGATCAACAAAATTGACAAATCTGTAGCCAGACTAAGAAAAAAAAGTGAATATCCAAATAAATAGAGTCAAAGATTAAAAGAGACATTACAATTGATGTAATAGAAATTCAAAGAATCATTGGTGGCTACTATGAACATCTATATTTCAGTAAATTGAAAAATCTAGAAGAAATGGATAAACTCCCAGATACATAACACATACAACCTGCCAAGATTGAACCATGAAGAAACCCAAAACCTGAGCCGACCAACAAGTAATGATATCAAAGCCATAATAAAGTGTTCCAGCAAAGATAATCTTAGGACCCAATGGCTTAACTGCCTAATTCTACCAAATATTTAAAAAACTAATATCAATCTTTCTTGTGCTATTCAAAAAAAAAAAAAAAAATAGAGCAGGAGGCAGCACTTCCAAAGTCGTTCTACAAGGTTAGTATTACCCTAAATCAGTCAAAGACTCATTAAAAAAAAGAAAACTACAGGCCAATATCCCTGATGAATATTGAAGCAAAAATCCTCAACAAAATACTAGCAAATAAAATTCAACAACACATTAAAAGGATTATTTATCAGGACCTAATGGGATTTAGCCCAGGAATGCAAAGATAGTTCAGCATATGCAAATCAATAAATGTGATACATCATATTGACAAAATGAAGGACAAATACCATATAATTATTTCAACTGATGCTGAAAAAACATTTGATAAAATTTAACATCACTTCAATATGAAAACTCTAAAAATCTAGGTATAGAATGAATATACCTCAACATCGTAAAAGTCATATATAACAGTCCCACAGGTAGTATCATACTGAATTGAGAAAAGCTGAGAGCATTTCCTTTACAATCTGGAACATGACAAGAATTCCACTTTCACCAAAATTATTCAACATAGTAGTGGAAGTCCAAGCTAGAACAATCAGACAAGAGAACGAAATAAAGGGCATACGAATTGGAAAGGAAGTCAAATTATGCCTGTGTTCAGATAATATAATCTTATGTTTGGAAATATCTGAAGACTCCACAAATAAATGATTAGAATAGATCAACAAATTCAGTAGATTTACAGGACACACAATCAACATAAAAATCTGTAACATTTTTACACGCCAACAGCAAACAATCAGAAAAATAAATCAAGAAAGTAATTTCATTTATAATAAATACAAATAAAATAAAGTACCTAGAGATTAATTTAACCAAATGAAAAATCTCCACAATGAAAACTATAAAACATTGATAAAAGAAACAGGATGCAGGAAAAAAAGTGGATAATATTCCATGTTCATGACTTGGAAGAATCAATATTATTTAAATTGTTCTAAGCAATCTACAGATTCAATGAAATTCTTATCAAAATACCAATTATATTCCTCACAGAAATAGAAAAAACTAGCCTAAAATTTATATGAAACAACAAAAGAGCCAGAATAGCCAAAGCTATTCTAAGCAAAAAGAAAAAATAAATTAGAGGAATAACATTACCGGACTTCAAATTATACTACGGAGTTATAATAACCAAAATGGGATTTTACTGGCAAAAACAGACAGATAGACTAGATGAACAGGAAGGAAAATTCAGAAATAAATTCATACATCTATAGTGGTGCAGAAAAATGAAAGTAGACCCCTATTTCTCACCTTGTACAAAAATCAAATCAAAATGGAATAGAGACTTAAATCTATGCCTCAAACAGTGAAACTACTATGAGAAAACTTTGGTGAAACTCTCCTGGACATTGGACTGGGCAAAAAATTCTTGAGTAATACGTCACAAGCAACAGGCAACCAAAGCAAAAATGGACAAGTGGGATCATGTCAAGTTTAAAAGCTTTGCACAGCAAAAGAAACAATCAACAAAGCTCAGAGACAACCCACAGAAGGAGAAAATATTTGCAAATTACCCATCTGACAAGGGATTACTAACCAGAATATATAAAGAGCTAAAACAACTCTATGGGAAAAAAATCTAATAATCCAACAAAAAAATGGACAAAAGATTTGAATAGACATTTCTTAAAAGAAACATACAAATGCCAAACAGGTATGTGAAAAGATGCTCAACATCATTGATAATAGAGACATGCAAATCACAACTACAATGATTATAATCTCACCCATGTTAAAATAAATTTTATTCAAAAGGCAGGCAATAACAAACACTCGTGAGAATGTGGGAAAAAAGAACCCTGTTACACTTTTGGTGGAGATGTAAATTAGTACAACCACTATGGAGAACAGTTTGGAAGTTTCTCAAAATACTAAAAATAGAGCTACCATACAATCCTGAAATCCCATTGCTAGGTATATACCCAAAGGATGGAAAATCAGTATATCAAAGAGACATCTGTACTACCATGTTTACTGAAGCACTATTCACAATGGCCAATATTTGGAAGCAACCTAAGCATCCACTAACAGATGAATGGAAGAGAAAATATAGTACATATATACAATAGAGTACTGTTCAGCCATAAAAAGAATGAGGTTAGGAAAAATACCTAATGTAGGTGGTGGGGGATGAAAGCAGCAAATCACCATGGAATGTGTATACCTATGTAACAATCCTGCAAGATCTGCACATGTTCCCCAGAATGTAAAGTAAAATTTTTAAAAAAAGGAGAAATGGAGGGAAAAAAGAAAAATGTTAATATCTCCATGTATATTGATGTCTCGTTCATTTTTAAAGTTTATATTTTGATAAAAAATTCTTCATACATCCCATTTTTAAAAAACGTCTGTAGTTCCAAAGAAGGGGCATACCTTGTTTACTCTTTTAATCCCCTATTACTGGAAAATTTTGTTTTTCCAATTCTTTGAAATAATAAACTGGTTAGAGTGGAAAAAAAATGAGGTTCTGTCATTTGCAACAACTTAGATAGAACTGGAGGTCATTATGTTAAGTGAAAGAAACCAGACACAGAAAGACAAATGTTACATGGTCTCACTTATTTGTGAAAAACAAAAATAAAAACAGTTGCACTCATAAAGATAGAAAGTAGAAGGATGGAATACTATGCAGCCATAAAAAATGATGAGTTGGTGTCCTTTGTAGGGACATGGGTGCACCCGGAAACCATAATTCTCACCAAACTGACACAAGAACAGAAAATCAAACACTGCATGTTCTCACTCATAGGCGGGTGTTGAACAATGAGAACACATGGGCACAGGGAGGGGAACATCACACACTGAGGTCTGTTGGAGGGGACTAGGGGAGGTACAGTGGGGGATAGGAAGTTGGGGAGGGATAACATGTGGAGAAATGCCAGATACAGGTGATGGGGATGGAGGCAGCAAACCACATTGCCATGTATGTATCTATTGCACTTTAGATTCTGGGGTACATGTGAAGAACACACATGTTCTTCACATGTATCCTAGAATCTAAAGTGCAATTAAAAAAAAAATATATATATATATAAAAGAAGGATGTTTACCAAAGGATAGGAAGGGTAGTGAGTGGCTGGGGAGGATGTGGAGATGGTTAATGAGCACTAAAAAATAATTAGAAATAATGAATAATACCTAGCATTTGCTAGCACAACAGGATGACTACAGTCAAAAATAATGTGACTGTATATTAAAAATAACTGAAAGAGTATAATTGGATTGTTTGTAACATAAATGATAAATGTGGTGTGGATACCCCATTTACCCTGATGTGAGTATTACACATTGCCTACTTGTGTGAAAATATTTTATGTAACCCATAAATATATACACCTACTATGTACCCACAAAAGTTGATAATTTAAAAAAGATAACTGATAGAATTTCTACTTTTGAAAATTTGTTGCAACATGTTTTGTAGCTCCCAGTGCTAATCAAGGTTTAATTTTTTTTTTCTCATAGAGACAGTCTCTCTCTGTTACCCAGGCCAAAGTGCAGTGGCATGACCACAGCTCACTGCAGCCTTGAACTCCTGTGCTCAAGCTATCCTCCTGCCTCAGTCTCCTGAGTGGCTGAAACTACAGGCACTCGCTATCGTGCCTGGCCAATATTTTATATTTTGTAGAGATGTAAAGATGGGATCTCGCTATGTTGTCCAGACTGATCTCAAACTCCTGGCCTGAAGTGATCCTCTTGCCTTGGCCTCTGAAAGTGCTGAGATTACAGCTGTGAGATATCACATCCAGCTCAACTTTTAATTGTAGCATTACCAGGGACTAACCTGGACTTTTCAGTACCCATAAATAAGATTGAAGCCATTTTCCTCTTTGATGAAAATACTTATTTCCTAATGTGGAGAAGTGAATTTTTTTCAATAGTTGTATTTTAATGTGAACTAACTTATACTTGACTTTTCAAAAGGCTTTTATGCCATTCAAATATTGGAAATGATATTTAGAATGAAACTGAGTAAATCTGTTAAAGCTTTATTAAGGAAAGACCTGGGAAAACCTTGAAATGCCAGAAAGTCCTGTAAGAAAAAGTGCAGAAATAGAATTGGAATCTGCAGAAGAGCATCTGCCACTATCATTATTAAGTTTTCTTTGGCATCACCAAATAAACTTTTCAATACAGCTTTGTTCATGCCATAGTGCTTAGCACTGAATAAGTCAGGTGGAACAGCCTCTTGTTTACGTCTGTCTACTCACAACCAGAGCTGACCATACTGTCTACAAGAGATCAAAGTACATGAATTGGAACATATCTATAGTAAATTAGCAAATGCCATATGTATTCAATACAAGTAAAAATAGTTAACCCATTACTTTCAACATGATCATATTTGTTCTTTTTATAAAAAATTTTCAACTTTTATTTTAGATACAGGGGAACATATGAAGGTTTTTACATGGGTATATTGCACTCAGATAGTGAGCATAATATCCAGTAGGGAGTTTTTCAAACTTTTCTCTCCTCTCCCCCACCTTCCAGTAGTCTGCAGTTTATGTCCGTGTGTGCTAAATGTTTAGTTTCTACTTATAGAGACAACATGTGGTATTTAGTTTTCTGTTGATGCATTAATTTGCTGAGGATTATGGGCTGTAGCTCCAAACATGTTGCTGCAAAGGACATGATTTCATTCTTTTTTATAGCTGCATAATATTTCATGTTGTATATATACCACATTTTCTTTATCCAATTCACCATTGATAGGCACCTAGGTTGTTTCTATGTCTTTGCTATTGTGAATAGTGCTGTGATGAACATACCAGTACATGTGTCTTTTCGGTAAAATGATCTATACTATATGCCCAGCAATTGGATTACTGAGTTGAATGGTAGTTCTGTTTTAAGTTCTTTGAGAAATGTTCAAATCACTTTCCACAGTGTGCATCACATACTGTCCTTTGCAAAGCTTTTTCAACAGAGTGAGGCACTTTTTTTCAGATAAGCTCCTACAAGTTACTGAGTATTAAGAAAGTCACATTGCTACCTTCATTTGTTTATGAAGTACCAAGAAACTTGAGAATCTTTTGCTAAGGAAATCTATTATTTCTACAATGACTTTGACACAATTGAACAACCCTGTTTGGTTTAATTGAGGATACTACTATGTGATATGGTTTGGCTCTGTGTCTCCATACAAATCTCATGTTGAATTGTAATCCCCAGTGTTGGAGGTAGGGCCTGGTGGAGGGTGATTGGATCATGGGAATGGTTTCTAATGGTTTAGCACCACCCCTTAGTACTGTCTTGTGATAGAGTTCTCACAAGATCTGATTGTTTAAAAGTGTGTGGCATCTCCCTCTTTACTCTCCGTCTTCCTCCTGCTTTAGCAATGTAGCACATGCTGGCTTTCCATTCACCTTCCGCTGTTGTAAGTTTCCTGAGGCCTCTCCAGCTATGCTTCCTGTAAAACCTGTGGAACTCTGAGCCAATTAAAATTCTTTTCTTCATAAATTACCCAGTCTCAGGTAGTTCTTAATAGCAATGACAAAATAGGCTAATAGATTATGAAAACACTTATTAAAAATATGTGACAATTTATTTCTAATGACATTCTATCTCTACAGTTCAGTATAGTAAGTTATTAATATACTTGACTACCATGGAATATAAATTCAACTAGGGTGAAGTTTGTTTTAGTACTATAAAAAAATATGTTTCATTACCTATAGGTAAAACACTAGATGTGTGTAGGGAAGTTAGTTCATTGATTGTTTATTTGACAATGAAGACTGACTACCTTAAGTCTCTAATGACTGCCAAAGTATAATGGTTCCTGTGCTTTGGGAAATTCTTCAATTTAAGTCAGAGAATTCCTTTCATGGTAGTTCCTTTCATAAATTCCCTATGGCTGAACCTGAAAAAAAAAAAAAAAACCACAAAGAACAATACATCACTTTCCTATCCAGCCACAGTGACAGTTTTCTAGTCAGTTGAGTAATATCATCCAGTTTATTACTCATGTTTCTGGATCTTTCACAACACTTAGATTGTCCACCTACTTTTAATTTGGGGTTACTACATTCTTTTCAGTGAAAGGTGAAATGTTTATTAATTTCTTTCAGTCATCTATAATCTGCAATTATCCTTCAGCCAGTATCAAACTGTTTCTCAACAGTAAGGTACCAGATATATAGATACTGACATGACGTTATCAACAATGAAGAAGGAATTAACTCAAGAATATATGATTATTAAGAAGCTAAATTTAGCCTTTAATAATCATAAGAAGATTGCTGTAAGTCCAGCTAAATTCTCCAAAAACTTAGAACTCACAGAATTTTTACTTAATTTAAAAAAGGATTCACAATTCAAAATGAAATCTAATCAAGATTTGTCTCTAAACCAATGAGTATGCTGAGTGCCTCTCAGAATTCCTGAGAGATTTGGGATATGTCTATACTTTGAAACTCCCAATATCCTAAAAATAAGGAGCTACCAAACCAGGATAGCCAACAACATTGTGATATGCTTTTCATACTTATATTTGTCCAATGAAGACTTTTAATACATGTACAAGTCTCTGACTGTGTCTATAAAAACTCCTTTGGTAATAACGACAAAAGGCTACATCTGAGGCTCCATGTGGCTTGTGGAGCCCTGTGATTGTCTTTAGCGTGAACCCTAGAACTCAGGCTTAATCTTCTCTGTTGCTTACTTAGAATATATCTATAAGCAAGGGGACTTGATTATCTTGGATTCAGCTGCTATAAGAGTGAACCTGGAATAAAATACTTGACATTCTTGGAATCTCTTCCATTTGAATCGTGTGTGGCATATGATCATTCTTATACAAAGACACTAGGGCCCTGGGCACTTAGCATTTCTCCTCTTATTTCCATCCAAATGACTATGTTTGAAAAATGAGGTAAGGCCATTCCAATTGGGAAGTTATATATTTTATTTGAGTTGGAAGTGCTTAGCATTGGGGCTTAATATACATTTGTATATTTTAAAAATATATTTTCTCATAATGGATATTTTATGACAAAAATAACACTAATAGGGTAATATAGGGTGATAATTAATACACAGGATAATATTTTGGAAATATTTAATTGATGTCTTAAGAAAATAAGATTAAAATTACTTCAGCACAAGGCATCAATGTTCTGTTTGTTTTTTTTTGCCTATTAATTTCATTACGAGCGATATAGTTAGGGAAGCCAATTAATCATCATGCTTAAAAAGCTGACATTAAAATATAGCATTTATAATAAAAGTAATCAGTCTAGAAGTTAGAGTAAAATTAATCTTTTATAAAGGATTTTCAGCAGCCATGACCATCACTACTACCTTGAAAACTTTCTACATGATTATAATAAAATTGGAAATAATCAATGAGCCACAAAAGTTAACCTCATCAGCTCAAAGTCCCTTTGGCCAATCATTTTCTCAGAGGACAACATAAAAATATTCCTTATAAACAATATTAAGTGCTGATTTAGAGGTGTTCTTTAGGTAAGAGGTTAAATTAGATTAGCATACTTGATATTCATTTCAGGAAAATATGTTTAACCATTGAGTACCATCTATAGTCAATGGCACAGTTTTTCAAACTAAAATGAATTGTAGAATTTATTCTAAACATTATGTGCACTATGTAACATCTAAATGCACTATGTAGTATCAAAAATTGAAAAATGTTTTCTTTCTTGTTTTTAATTAGTTAAGGTGTTAAGACAAAGAGGAAAGTGTAGTAGTCCTTGTTTTATTTAAGTAACTAGATTGTCTAAGCGATGACAAAATTCAAGTTCTATCCCCACTAAAGGAATATAAATGAAGAAAATAAAACATACTGCTCACCTACAAATGAAATTTAGATATGTTTAGTCATTGTATTTTCCCTTAGGTTCTTTTTTAATGACTAGGAGGACTATATGTCACAAAAACATAATTGCTGCAATGAATAAAATTGAGGCTTAATCTTTGGGCATATCGATTATCATCTCTTTAGAATAAATTTTAGAAACAGAGTTGCTGCATCCAAAATATGCATATTTTAAAGGAGTAAATCCAAATGGATAAAACATACCCCTGAAAATTTTAATCATTTTATGTTCTCCTTGGATTGCACAAGATAGCCATCTCTCTGGATGAAGTGTGGGCATTTTTGATCATATTAATTGAAACTTGAACAATATATAAAAAGATAAACAACAAAATAACAGAGCTTTAAAAGAGATAAAAGATGTTTTACCATTGTTAATAATATATTGTACCTCAGGGAAAAAAGATGTATTGAGGAGAATATTCAACACATTCAGAGGATGTGCTAATGACTATTAAAAGTTTATAAGAAGCTAAAAGAGAAAAATCACTCATTCTAATGGATTTGCTATATTGCATCTACATGCTGTATTTGCTGCATCCAAAATGTGCATATTTTAAAGGAGTAAATCCAAATGGATAAAACATATCCCTGAAAATCTTAATCATTTTATGTTCTCCTTGGATTGTACAAGATAGCCATCTCTCTGGACAAAGTGTGGGCATTTTTGATCATATTAATTGAAAATTGGACAATATATAAAAAGATAAATAACAATATATAAAGAAATAAATAACAAAATAACAGAACTTTGAAAGAGATAAAAGATGTTTTACCATTGTTAATAATATATTATACCTCAGGGAAAAGAGATGTATTGAAGAGAATATTCAACACATTCAGAGGATGTGCTAATGACTATAAAAAGTTTATAAGAAGCTAAAGGAGAAAAATCACTCATTTTAATGGATTTGCTATATTGCATCTACATGGAAAGAGATAGTGGTACTCCTTACTTTGTTTTATGTCAATACATGAGTACCCTTTAATGAATGAAATAGTCTCTGCTAAATATCGTAAGCAAAAAACATAAAAAATAGAGATATCTGCTGTTTGCTTCAGAGCTATGAAAATGAAATTTCATTAGTGGCTATTATCTGGTTTTATATAATAGAAGTACACCAAATATGAGACTATAAATACTGAATTGTGTTAATGTGAAGAGAATAGAAAAATTGGTGCTTTTAATTTGCAGATGTGCAGCTCTGTTGAAGACTGAATTTTAGTTTTAGGTGGCTTATTATTCAGAGCTTAATGCTGAAAACTAGAAAATCTTTCTAGTTATCTTAGTTTGGCAAAAATCAACACTTACTTCTTCCATTGAAATAAATATGGGAATTGTATGATGTGCGGCAGTAAAAAGACTGGTGGGATTTGGAATCAGAAAAACCTGGGTACAAATTTTGAACCTGGCATTTAGTAAATGTGTAAATTTGGTCAATCTTATATGTAAAATAGCACATTAATACATGTTGTTTTTATCAGGATTTGTTTGTAAATCAGAATAGGTAAAGGATTATGATTTTTTCCTTTTTTTTTTTTTTTTTGTGATGGAGTCTCACTCTGTTGCCCAGGCTAGAGTGCAACGGTACAATCGCAGCTCATTGCAGCCTCCACCTTCTGAGTTCAAGCAATTCTCCTGCCTCAGCCTCCTGAGTAGCTGGGACTACTGGCATGTGATACCACACCTGGCTAATTTTTATATTTTTAGTAGAGATGGGGTGTCATCAAGTTGGCCAGGCTGGTCTTGAACTCCTGACCTCAGGTGGCTCCACTCACCTTGTCCTCCCAAAGTGCTAGGATTACAGTCATGAGCCACTGTGCCTGGCCAGGTTTATGATTGTTAAGTGATGCAAAATTGGCTATATTAGTCAATGTAGAGTAACTGATATAAATAGAAAATCCTAAAATTTTCAATGATTTAATACAATGAAAGCTTGTGATATGGTTTAACTCTGCGTTTCCACCCAAATCTCATTGCAAATTATAATCCCAGTAATTCCCACATGTCAAGAAAGAGACCAGGTGGGAGATGGTTGGATCATGGGGACAGCTTCTCCCATGCTGTTCTTGTGATAGTGAGTGAGTAATCATGAGATCTGATGGTTTTATAAAGCGGTTTTCTCTGCTCTTGCTTGCTTTCTCTTGTTTGCCGCAGTGTAAGATGTGCCTGTTTCCCCTTTTGCCATGATTGTAAGTTCCCTGAGGCATTCCCAGCTCCGCAGAACTGTGAGTCAATTAAACCTCTTTTCTTTATAAATTACTCAGGTCCAGAAAGTTATTACAGCTGTGTGAAAATGGACTAATACAGTTTATTCTTGATTATGTGATGGATGTAAATCACTAGGTTGAGGGAAGCATTTGTTGGCTCTGTCATCCCCTACATCAGAGACTTCTGGTAGCTGGAAAACACAAAAACAGAGAAAACATGGAATCAGGTGGGAGGCTTTAGCGGGCCAAGCATGAATGTTACATATATCATGTGCATTTATGTTCCATC
Source organism: Cebus imitator (assembly GCF_001604975.1). NCBI lineage: Eukaryota > Metazoa > Chordata > Mammalia > Primates > Cebidae > Cebus > Cebus imitator. The sequence continues at coordinate 2,662,122 of NW_016107723.1, read as the reverse complement.
AGCCAAATTCAGTCACATGGCATAAAAATAGGCTAGCTGTGTACTCAATAAAAAGATGAAATAATTTCAGTATCTGCTCATTGACTAAGTGACCTAAGCCAATTTAACTGATGTAAATAATCTAAGGTGATTGACCTAAGCCAGTTTAGCTATTCACAAATATTAATATTAGTTTTCTTTTTTTTTTTTTTTTTTGAAACAGCATCTCATTGTCACCCAGGCTGGAGTGCAATGGCATGATCTTAGCTCACTGCAACCTCCACCACCAGGTTCAAGCAATTCTCCTGCCTCAGCCTCCCTAGTAGCTTGGATTACAGGTGCCTGCCACCATACCCAGCTATTTTTTGTATTTTTAGGAGAGTCAGGATTTCACTATGTTGGTCAGGATGGTCTCAAACTCCTGGCCTCAGGTGATCCATCCACCTTTGTCTCCCAAACTGCTGGGATTACATGTGTGAGCCATCATGCCTGGCCAGTTTTCTTAAAAGTGGATTTTACTAGTCTATAATCATAGTGATTATTAGCGAGAACACATGATATTAGCTTTCTGTTCTTATGTTAATTTGTGTAGGATGATGGCCTCCAGCTGCATCCACGTTTCTGCAAAGGACATGATTTAGTGATTTGTATGGCTGCATAGTATTCCATTTTATAGATGTATCAAATTTTCTTTATCTAATCCACTGTTGATGGACACCTAGGTTGACTTACTGAAGTTATTTCTTAAAAGATGCATTTCTATATCTTCTGGTTTTGATGTTTTGGAGATCTGATTCAGATAAAGATTTGCTAGATTGTATTTATTTCTTTATCCTCCTTCTACTTCCCCCAAAATTTCAAGTAGTTAATATCAGGTATAAGATTATGTTATAAACTGCTTTTTAAAAGCACTAAGCTTGTCATTAATTTTCCTACTTTTTCCTAATGAAAGAATTTGTGAAAATGAATCATAAATTCAACAACTATTTATTGAGTGCCCACTGTGTGCGAGGAATTGTTGTATATGCTGGAAGTTAGCAATGAGCAAGAGAGAGGAGTTTTACTTTTTCACAGGGCTCACTTTCTTCTGACAGAAGGTGGAAAAGGAATAACACAGAAGTGAGCAGGCATGTGTATAGGCAAAAATGCCAGAACAAAAAATAGGGTGAAGTGTCAAAGAAACTTCTTGAAGGTGGATGCTGATTGAGGGAGAAATAATTAAACTGAGATGTGAATGGAAGTCAGGCATGTGAAGTTAGATGGAGGAAACAGCTAATGCAAAAGCTATAAGGCAGGTGTAGTCCAGGAACAACAGCCATCTGTTTCCTCAAGCAAAAAGGGGTAGAAAGTAAAAACCAGAAATGAGGCTGAGTGGAGCAATGTAGGAGACGCATCAGAAGCAGGCGTCTGATGATATAAGACATTGTAATCTGTCTTCCAAAACACTCTTCTGGACAATTGCACACTTCAACCAACACTTCCTTTTTAGGATATGTTAGTGTTAATGCTTTCACTTTTCCTTATGCAGTTTATAGATACCATTTTCTCCTTATGGCTGCATTTTATTGGGTTGTTAATCTACATATAGTTTCTAATGTCTGAAAGCTCTGTGACCCGATGAACACATTTACATACCATTGCCAGTCACTTCTTGGCTCATTTACACCTGCCAAAAGATGGTGAGCATTGGACATCTGTGCACCTTATTGATATATGTTTTACATATTATCTTAATTACTTTTCACACTGAGTTGAAAGGTTTGTGATATGACACTGGTTCTTTAGCCTATAAGCAAAGTTTGGCTCTTGTACTTTAATGAATGCATGACTGGCTAGATCCTATGCATATTACATATGTTCATTGGCAGTCTTAAGCTCCTAAAGGATTGAGACAGTTTAGCTCTGACTAACCTTAATATTACTGCTTTAATGGCAGGTGTGAATATGCTTATTATGCTACAGCTGATGACAAAAAACAGAGCTGGTTAACATCTGAAGTGTGACACCAGCTGTTAAACGCCTCTATAATAAGAAAGTGTTTCTTCTCTAGAACAACTATGAATGGGAAACCAGAACATATTTTTGTGCCCATCTGTTTGTGACACAGCTTAGAAAAATATTGTTAAGTGATTTGAGGACCAGTTTCTGGGTCTCTTCCACACTGTTTCATGTATTTCATAGTTTGGCAGCTATTTAGAACACTTTGAATATCATTGGCTTACATAGCTAATTTATACTCGCTCTCTAATATTGAAATATTCCATAGAGAATCATTCTATTCCTGCAGTTGTACTTTATAATCCTTCTTGTTAATGCAAAGAAACAAACTCCCACACGTTGAACAGTCTGAGCTATTTGCATCATCATACTCTGAAGCTTGCAATAATTTTTCTTCCTCTCAGGTAACAAAACAAATACATTTGTATCAATGATGCGAACAATTAAAGAAATAAGCTAAATTAGAATATTTTAAAGGAATGCCACCTTCTAGATAAAACCATTAGTGACTGTCTCATAAAATCCTCACTCTATCAAACTCATGCAAGATTGGACAGAAATTCCAGAAGTTGAATCTCTCATACTTATTTAGCTGCCAAAATGTAAATATTGCCTCTAGAAAATGTGTTTAAAGTTTTACATTACAGAGGCACTGATGCGTCTAGGATTACTTATTCTGTCCTAAGTATTATAGAACAGGTGTAAAAGCTCACAGTCTGACTCTGCCAGCATTTCTCATTTCTGAAATTTACTTTACTGCACAGAATGAACAAAAATTCTTTCCAAAGGATTATCTGCAAATGATCCAAAAATGTCTTTGTGAGTACTTTTATTTAATTTTTGAGATCACCACTTATAGCTGTGATTTGGCAAGTGTTTCTTTTTTACAAATACCTCATCATCTTTCACAGATTACGAAAAACGAGTTTGAATCCAATCTTATCTGCGACTTTTGTTACCTTTCTTCAATGTTAAGAGCAACTTTTTGTGAGAGCAACTGGCTGAGGCTTAGATAAGGGTTTTGTTTTTGTTTTTGTTTTTTTTTTTTTTAAAGCTAAGAATAGTGAAAGGATATTTATTGATATCTTATTACATGATAAACATATTGAACAAGATAATGTCCCTGCCCTCCAGCAGTTTATACTGTTATCGAAGGACTGGAGCATATAAAAAGGAAACTCAATATAAATCTTATGTTTGTGTATTAAGGGCTATGAGAGGGGAAATGCAATCAGAGAGAAGACTTGCTGAAGGAAACAATATCTAAGCTGAAAGCTGACTAATATATGGGGTTACCCAGAAGAAGAATGGGGATAGTCAAAGGAAGGATGGCTCAGGTAAAGGGCCCAGCATTTGCAGAACCCTTGAGTTGAGAGGACATGATCTGTTCTGAGAATTGAAAATAAATAGCGCACTATAATTAACTTATCAATTGCATTTTCTTAAGACACAATGGTGTCTTAGTCATCTTGGGCTGCTATAACAAAATCCCATAGACTGATGTCTTAAACAACAGACACTTATTCGCCACAGTTCTGGAGACTGGAAAGTCCAAGATCACGACAATGGCAGATTTGGTTCTTCGTTAAAGCCTTCTTCCTGGCTTGCAAAGTGGTAGCCTATTTGTTGTAACCTTACACAGCTGAGCCAGGAAGCTCTGATATCTCCTCTTTTCATTATAAGGGCATTGATCCCATCATGGGGTTTCCACCTTCATGACCTTATCTATACCCAATTACTTTCCGTAGGTCTCACCTCCTAATATAATCGCTTTTGGGGATAGGGCTTTACTGTGTGAATTTTGGGCAAAGCACAAACATTTAGTCCAAACAAATGCAATTTTTCTTAATATATAAAAATAAATTTCAAATTTTTGTTAAATTATTTATTTTTATTAACTTAACAATAGTGTATAGGACTTTATTCCTAGGTGCTCGCCAAAAATTTTCAGGTGGAATAAGAAACCTATAAAATGATTTTTATATCTAGTTCTCCCCAGAAACCTTGAAACTGGTATTTTCTAAAATGATTTTCTTAGTATTTTCTCTGAACAAAATATATTTCAATTTTGACTGAAAGAGATGTGCAAACTCTGGAGAGGAATGTTTTGTTGAGCTAGAATTCTGCATAGTAGAAATAGGCCAGGACCAGGACCAAATCACCTTTAACTGCTCAGCTTTTATATTTGTCAAATAAAGGTAATTATCCTTTGCTGTCTCCTTTCCTGCTTCCTTCCAAACTCAATTATCTTAGTAGTGAAGAAAGTCACATTAAAATTCTACTTTAGAAAGGCTAGATGGCATAGTCTAGATAGGCTTTATTTGAAAACTAACAAAAAGATTCTATCAGTCAGAGTCCAAGAGGAGACAAACAGAAGCCACACAATAATTTAAAGAAGAAAAGCTTAATATAAGAATTATTCATTAAAACCTATAACTATAATTGTTAATTATCACTCAGAACTATTAGTTATAACAATAGGGAACTAACTATTAAGATGCCAAAAGAACCCTGAAGCCTATCCTAGGATTAAGAAAGAGTATAAGGAAGAAACAAACTTGGAAGGATGGCCTCTTGCCGTGTCTGGGATTCAGACCTCATTAGACAAGGTGTGATCGTAGCCCACTAGATGACAGAGAAGTTCATGGGGGTTGCATGGCCAAAGGGGGCCTACAGTCTCCAGGCAGTAGGGGGCGCGGGTGAGCCGATACTACAGGTGGGTGCACAGAGGAGTTGAGATGTTCAGTCAGCAGGTGTGTGATGACTGCCTATGGAGGGCTGCAGCAGAGTGGTCACCAGACTGGGCTTGAGACTGAGAGTGCACCAAGTGGCTGCATGCTCTCGACCAGTGGTAGGATGTCCACTGCATATGCCCACCCATGTTCCTCTGGCTGCCACTGATAGGGACAAGAAGAAAGAAAAAACAGGCCATATAAGCAACAGAACGAGAAGCTCTTTTTTCCTGTAATATCCTTCCCATCACTCTCTACTGAAAACAACAAAAAAATCAAAAAAACATAACATTGTAGTTACTGAAAAGACTTGCTTAAATGGATTCACTTCATTGTCACAGAGCAGATCACAAACTGTATATTAGGATTTGAGAAGCAATAATTTGATAAATGGCACAGAGAAAAATGGAAGATAAATTAACAAAGGCAAATTGTAATCTTAACTCAGGGAAATATGTAGGTGCCTGTACATGTGACTGCTCTTCCTCTTCTTGTACTCTGTAGAACAACATACCTAGAATTTGATCCTGAGGAAATATTGCAGTAGTGAAAATTTCATTGATTTGGCCCTTATTTATCTTCATTCTGCCCTTTCTATGTTTGTGCATATGAACAAGTGCACACACACACAGACACACACACACACACACACACATAAGCCTCACCTGAGTCTCTAAAACAATCTGCCTATTTGTGAAGTAGCAATTAAAATATGTCTTCACAGTATTGTAAGGGTTAAAAAATGACGTTTGTGAACACTCAGCCCATTGCAGATACTAAGAAAACGTTTGTTAAATTCAAATCCTTTGTAATTTTTGACTCAATGACTATTGCTTAACAGAATACAAATGAGAAGGACTAGAGTTGGTTTTTCACTTTACATATTTGATGGAAACTTCACAGAAGATCCTAATGGAGATAGTTCAAAGAAAAAATTAGAAAAATGTCCGTGCTCTGCAATTAAATTGATTTAGGCTTTGGAAACTGAAATTACAAACTCATTTTGTAAAAGCCTCAGACTTCTACACTTCTATGAGAACATAACAATTATTAACTGCTACTCTATTTACATAGATGTTTGAAAGTTACAATGTAGGGTTGATCAATCAAGTGGTTATTTTTAATAAAGTCTCTCCTTTCTGCTGGATAATTACCTTTCACATTCAATATGTACTTCTAGCTAAACACACATATATGTGTGTGTACAGACACTCACACACTTATTTACTCTAGCTAGCCGAAAATATTCTTAGTTGAAACATGAATAAAACTACTTATCTCCAAACTCCAGCATTAATCATATTCTGTGTTTTTTTATGCCTTACAGTTCTTGGTGTTTCCCAATCATATACCATCTTATGTCATCAAATCATGCCATTTCTTCTACCTGGACTGCTTTTGAAAGATAATGAATCCTTCAAGCTTTACTGAGGTGCAAACGAAAATTGGTCACTCTGTCCTTCGACTTATCCCACTACCATCCCCTCCACCCACCACAGCATGTGGTCTACACACCGCTTTCATGGTGTATTTCTTGTGTTTCTCGCTTGTATGTGTCTGCTGTGTCCAAATAAATGCTCTTGAATGAGAGGTCCAATATTTCCTTCGTGTAATATGTAAGGGAGGAAAGATGTCTTTTCCTCACCAATTCTAGGTTCATGGCTAAGTCCCCTATAATGAAAACGAAAACACATTAGCAAGAGAAGCATACAATTTAATGGAACATGAAGCCATCATAGGAAATGAAGACCTAAAAAACCAGTCAAACCTGAGGGCTTTTTGTTTTGTTTTTATTTTGTTTTGTTTTGTTTTATTTTATTTTATTTTGAGGCAGAATCTCTCTGTTGCCCAGGCTGGAGTGCAGTGGCATGATCTTGGCTCACTGCAACCTCTGCCTCCCAGGTTCAAGCGATTCTCCTGTCTTAGCCTCCCCAGTAGCTGGGAGTATAGGAACACACCATCACACCTGGCTAATTTTTGTATTTTTAGTATAGATTCGGTTTCACTATGTTGGCCAGGCTGGTCTTGAACTCCTGACCTCAGGCAATCCACCTGCCTTGGCCTCCCAAAGTGCTGGGATTATAGGAATGAGCCACTGTACCCTGCCCGAGTGTGTTTTGATGAAGAGTGGATTGTCATGGAGAAAGGGCAAAGAGCACAATCCAGTGATAATAAACTGGGAGGAAACTTAGCCAAGTCGTTTTTCACATTCTTCTCTGTGCTGTGTGTCTTCAGAGATAAGAACCCTTTCCTATGGATATGGGGTCAGGGGAGGGTCAGAAAAATCCTTCCTATTTTATAAGACCTGCTTCAGGGAAGAAGGGTGGGGGAAAGGTCAGAGACATCTTTTCATATATCTTGTTTTTCAAATTTCTTCACGTTAAAATATTCGATATGCCAAGGTGCCGTATTTTGGGATAACATGTCTTGAATCCCATTGAATATGTTGTGCATTATGCTATATAATTGCTCCCCATTATTTGTTCAGGATAATAGCAACAAGGTAAGTGATATCAATTTGATAATAATATTAGCTATATTTTAAAATTTAATTGCTGAACAGTTAATACATTAGGAGGGCTCAAAATTCAAAAGGCATAATGAGTCCTATATTAAAAACTTTCTCCTTCTACTTAATTCCTCTCCAACTAGATAATAAATGTTATTAGCTTCTTAGCTATTCTTTTAGGTAAATTTTCTACATCTATAAATAAAAACATGTGAAATTCCTCTATTTGTTTAAGGTATGTAGCACTTTGCTTTTTTACCTTAACAGCACATTTAGGATAGCTTTTCACATAACCTATAATCACAGCTAAGATGTTTATTGTTTTCTCTGTACCAGATTTTGTTCCCAGTGTTTTATATGTATTAGCTTATTTAATGCTTGCAACAGCCCTAAAAAGTAAGTACTATTATTATCTCCCCTTCAGTAATGAAGAAACTCAAACACCAAGAGTAACATAAACTGCCTATGGTCATGTGGCAGTAATTACATGACTCAATATTAGAACACTGGCAGTCTGGCTCTATCATTTATGTTTTTATCCCTACACTACACTGACATTTGTAGAACTTCTTCATTCTTATTTTACAAGAGAGGATGAAACATTGACTATTTAACAGCTATATCTCACTGCATACCAAGCACAGGGCTAATCAGATTATTAACTGAAGGAGGCATAATTTATATGGAGTTCTCTCTGACTAGATCATCCCTGGTGATTTTGATGCAAATATTCTGGAGGCCCTTTCTTTCTTCAGGAGGAAGAAGATGAGATGTAGATTTGCAATTTGGCCAAGATTACATAAAGTGCTGATAAGTGGCTGAATTGAGGTTTAGAAGCAAATCTACCAGACATCAATGTTTAATTCCTCAAATGCTTTCAGGCTTACAATCCATAGCAAAGAGAAAATGTACCTTTTAGCTTCTAGGTGGTATTGAAATTGTCTTTGCAAAAATTGTAACAGAAGTCTAACCTCACTTACTCCATCTTGTTTATAAACTCCAAGATGCCCTAGTACATTCCTGGGTGTAGGCCAACTTAACTATTTAAGGAATTTACAGTGTAACTTTAAAACAAAGATAATAAGAGCTCCTTCCCAAAGCCAACCCCCTCCTTGCCAGGGACCAAAACCACCTTTGTAAAACTAACAAATTAGCCAGAAGGTTAAAATTATGCTTCAGGTGTCATGTAGCCAGAGGTCACAAGATGTATAACCTCCTCACTTGCTCCTGTAGATAACGCTGTTACTATAAAACCTAAGATTGGTATTCTCCAGACCCTGTAGTCTGATGGGCCAGCTGGCTCCACCTGAACCAGGAACCCACATCAAGAAACTGCTTCATCTGGTCTTGTGGCCCCCACCCAGGAACCAACTTAGTGCAAGAAGATAGCTTTGACAATCTATGATTTCATCACCAATACAACCAGTGAGCATTCCTCATTCCCTAGTCCTCTGCCTACCAACTGTCCTTGAAAAACCCTAGTCTCACAGCATTCACAGAGCCTGGTTCGTGTAATTACCCCATCCTTTCATTTGTCTAACCCTGGAATTGTTAAAGTCTCTCTACTGCAATATTGCTGTCTCAGTGAACCGGCTTTATCTGTGCAATAGGCAAGAAGAATGGACTGGGCAATTACAGGTTTGAAGAAAAAACAGTGGTGCCATCTCTGGGGAGTTTTCTTTTGAATGAGCCTATGAATTCTCTGCAAATACTTCATTTCTCTTTCATCATCCCTTCACCAAACTTGCCTTCAATTATAAGAGGATGCATAACAGGAATTCCTATGGGTAACATAAATCTTCAGCTTAAGATACGGATTCTGGGTACAAAAGAAACAATGACAAACTGTATTTATTTGCTTTTTAATCTTTCTTTTCTGTCCAGCTCAAATCTGATGGCCCTTGCCCTTATGATGTTAATTTTTCTTTGCGTTTCATTTGAATGAGTCACCATTCTGGAAATTGGTGAAAATTTGTGAAGTGTCTGAACAGGCTTTTTAATTTTCCCTTGAACCTTTGAAAAGGGATTACTCTTCTGGGGGAAAATGAGCATATGGTACCTAAAACAGTTGGCCAAATATCTATAACAACGCTGTTACTTGACTCTATGTCAACGGCTGGAGCATCTGTCAGGAAGAAGAGTTATGATTCTGTGCTTCTCTCTCTTGACAATTAATCACATTGTTTCTCCATTTCTCACTGTTCAGCACGTTGTCTTTTTCAGAACCTGATGCCAAGAGATTTCAGTGACTCTGACATAATTCAAAAAAGACACTACGACAATAGCATTATTGCAAGTCCTATGAGACAAAGAGAGACTTCACTAGAGGAGAGGCTAACATTTGTTCAGCTATTTCTGACAAGACTATATAGAGTCAGTCACTTAATCTCAAGCGAATTATGATCTATGATGATAGTAACGAAAAAAAATCTAATACGCTATGGAAACTCTACAACTTCATTCTCCTCCATCATTCTGACTTATTTCCAGTCAGTCTATATTCAAATGTGTACATGGTGAAGAAAATCCATCATTAAATCCTCACGGTGATAATATGTCATTATTACCACATGAGATGCCTGAGTCAAAGATCAAGTGTCTGAATGCAATCGTATTTATAATATTGTCTGTGTCAGTGTATTAATCAGGGTTCTCCAGAGAAACAGGGCCAATAGGATATATGAAAAAATATACATCCATATATCCTATTGGCCCTGTTTCTCTGGAGAACTCTGACTAATACATTGACATATATATATATATATATACACACCCACATATTTATACATGTATATTTATGTAAGGAGATTTATTATAGGAATTGGCTTACATGATTATGCAGACTGATGTATCCTATAATATATCATCTTTAAGCTGGAGAACCAGGAAAGCTGACAATGTAATTTAGTCTAAGTCAGAAACCCTGTGCAGCAGAGAAGCGGTTGATGGCATCAGTCCTAGTTCAAGTCCGAAGACCTGAGAACCAGGAGCACAGATGTCTGAGGAGAGGAGAAGATGGATATCCCAGTGCAAGCAGAGAGAGCAAATTCTCCCTTCTTCTGCCTTTTTGTCCTATTCAGGTCCTCAACAGATTAGATCATGCCCACCCACTCTGGTGAGGGTGATCTTATTTGTTCAGTATCCGTATTCAAAAGCTAACCTCTTTCAAAAACACCCTCACAGATACACCCAGAAATAATGTTTTACTGGCTATCTGGACACCCCTTAGCCCAGCAAAGTTGATATATAAAATTAACTATCACAGTCAGATAGAGGTCGTTAATGTTCATGACTATACTTTGGCCAAAGTAACAAAAGAAAGGACAGAAAATCTGTACTAAGCTGGAGAAGTCATAGTCATAATAATAAAACCACTGATCATGGATGTACACATAGTTTTTGCAAGTACGTAAGATCCCTTAAAGGTAGAATGAATAAGCTCCATTCCATAGGTAAAAACTAGGTTATATGTTGTATCTCAGGCATGCACCAATTCTTATGATTTTACAGACACAATCTCAATTGCCTCAGGCTCTTTAGCCAAAGTCATGATATTTTGAATGTTTTTGCTCAACACTGGTCCAGGCCAATGGAGGCTAAGCCATGGGCCTTTCCACCTACGTCACAGCAAGAAACTCACATACTGGTCCAGGGGCTGAGGCAAGACAGAGGACTCAGTTTTCTTTTTGCCAAACCTTGTTTTTTTCTTTCTTTCTTTTTGAGGTTAATTTTATTTTTCCGGCTGATTCTGGAATAGGAGTTATATTTGTGGGAACAGAGAGACTGTCCATGGAAAAACTAATCTAACAGTGCTATGTTAGAAAGTAAGTGAACCTGCCACCTATTCCTTTGTTCTTCTTAGAGACAACCATAATAATATGGAACTTTACCCTCTCTTCCACAAATTGTGGAGGCTTTAGACTTCTATATAAAAGTGGCTTAAAGCCACCACTGGAATTAGCAGAAATAGAAAAGCTGGAAACCTTGACTGGAAATTGTATTTGCTTACTGTGATTTCCTTAGACTACATCTTATATGTAAAGTCTCATATGCTTTTATTTCATAGTTTAAGATTAAAAAGTCAATTGTTTATAACAATATTGTTATCTGATATTACAATTACAATAATTGTTTTTTATTAAAAATGGTTTTAAAGGACAATAATGAGGAAGGAGACCTCCTTCCCTTGGCTTGTGCTTAGGGGAAAAGGAGGAAATGAAAGTTAAAAGCCAGCGAAATTAGGTCAGTGGAAGAACTGGCTGAGTCCAGCTGACCAGGTCTGAAAGTTAAAAGTTAAACCCCTTCCTCCTAACCACAATACCTATCTATAGATCACAGGCATGGTGTGGAGAAGCCTTATTCTGGAAGGCATTGTTCTTAGCCACTCAAGACCCCTGTCTAGTCACTTTCCCCATGCTTGCAAAATCAATCATGACGTTCTCACATGTGTACCTCTTAAATATCTTAGACTGTGAGCCTTTAAAGGACCAAGATTTTCTTTGTTGGGGAACTGGGTTGTTAAGGCATCTATGCCTGCCACAGATCCCAGCTGAATAAAATTATCACTTCCTTCCCTGTCTGGTGTTTGAGAGGTTTGTTTGTGGCCTCTCCTGCTTCAATAGGCCTAGCAGAGCTGAAGCTTACCCAAGTTATCCTTTAATTCTAATACTTTTCATGGGATTTTCCATATTGTTTTCACCTCCGCCCTCAAAGCTGTCAAATACTCCTGTGTGCTTCCATTGTACTTTATATACTTTTAAGTTCCAGCTTTTATCATTGAGTTATAATTATTTATTTATACCTTTCACTAGATCATTTGCTTTTCAAGAGCAGGGATGTTATACATACCTATGACACTGGGTACTGGCACATAGTCTATGCTCAGCATCAGTGTTAATTGAATCACAGACATAGGAAAAGAATGAACAGTTTGAGTCAATCAATCTGTGGCATGACATTGCCAGTAGATCTACTGACTCATTCCTCAATGGAATTGGTGAAAATTATTTTAAAAAGAGATATTCAAAGCTTCTGGAGATGGCCCTAAGTACAAACTGCAAATTCAAAAACATCTCTTCAAGAAAATCTATGAAAGATTGGTGTGAAAGCTGTGAGAGTCTGTGATATTTGAACCAAGACTGCTTTTTGGTTCTGCCTTCCCAGTTCAACAAGGTAGAGACTCTATTCCAGACTGCTGTAGTCAAGAACATGAGGCTGCTACAGCTCCAGTCTTTGGAGGAGCCGGACTTCAGCATTTCTCATTCTGCCTTGGTTATCCGTTGCTGAGGCTAAATTTCAGGTGATTGCTAATGAGAGGTGGAGTACTAAAAATACTGGGGTCCTGAATGCACTTCCCATAGGCTCATGAGGCAATGGTTCCATAACAAGACAGGCAAGCTGAGAGGATCTCTGACTGTTTCCTCCCCTCCCACCACTGAATGCACAGCTTCTAAGGTACAGAGAAAAGCTTTTATGGAGAGAAAAGCTTTCCATTGTTCCCACACCCAGTTCCTAAGCCTGGCTCAGCAAGTTCACCAATTCACTTGGGAGAAGAATTGGGCCATAAAACAGTTCCTAATCTCATCTCAAAGGAATTGACTTCACTGTAGCAAAGCATGGAGATGTTCAAGCTTAAAAATATTCTCGGGGAAGAAGGCAGCAAATCACACTGCCACGTGTGTACCTATGCAACAATCTTGCATGTTCTTCACATGTACCCCAAAACCTAAAATGCAATAAAAAAGAAAAAAGAATAGTGGAAGTTGTGGCCAAAGGCAGATTGGGAGGAGATTCTTGAATTTAATGACAATGCAGCTTAGAATGTAGGCTAGCAGGTTTGCAGGAGACAATCAGAGAATGAGACCACTTGGAGGAGTCCTTGAAGGGTCAGGACAAATATCAAAAACTGACCTCAAAATCTATTTTTTTCCTAAAACCCACAATTTTTTTGGATTAATTTGCGGGGAATTTATGCCTTAGGACATTGTTGAACATAATAGAACAAGCAGCCGCAATTAATGGAGTTTAACAACTGACTATGGTTAGGGAAAAAAAGGAAGAAAAACCCTACAAATACCACTGTCGTTATGTCACATTGTAGGGTAACTGCAGGCTTATCTGTGCTTCACTGAGAAGAAATAACAGAGACTTAACACTGTGTGTGTGCTGAAGGATGGGGGATGGGCATAGGGAATAGACTTCACTAAAATAATCTAGTTAGCCTCTAACAAATAAAAAAATAAATGACTATAACAAGCCTGGGAATCAGGGAACCAGTACTTGAAGTTTCTGCAATATATTATCTGAAATTTCCAGTTTTCAGCAAAGGAATTGCAAGCACACACACACACACACACACACACACACACAAACAAAAAACAAGAGACAACAAACAGGAAAGTAAGACACAGATAGCAGAAACAACAACAACAAGGAAAACAAACAAGCAAAAAACCGATAACAGAAAGTCCTGTGAGAATGACCAGAGATCAAGTTGCATAGAAAAATCTTTCAAAGTAGCCATTACAAAAAGGCTTGCATCGCTAAAGGAAATCCTGATTAAAGAAGTAAAAGAAAGTATGATGCCAGTGTTGCACCAGATAATACCAATAGAGATAGGAGGGTGATAAATGGTGCTGGGTTTCTTTTTGAGGTGATGAAAATATTCTAAAATTGACTGTGGTTATTACACAATTTAAAAATCACTAAATTGACTGAATATCGTCTCAAGAAAACTATTCAAAATTTAAAACAAAACAAAATTGACAAATGAGAGAAATAAAGTTTGGCAGAGCCTGTGACTCATATATCTCTTTTTCTCCTATAGCATATAGCTTGGATATGTTTATGGCAGATTCTCAATAAATATGTGTTGTTAAATATTTGAACAAATAATCTGAATTGTCCATATGCTATGATGTCAATAGTTATTGGAAAGTCCTACATATCAAAGTTCCATATAAAGAATCTCGGAAATTCTCAGAATCTCCATATATGAAAATATCCATTTTTATCTGATAGAAAATTAGGACTGTTTTGCTACTTTATGCAATCATTTCAAAATATTGCACCAAGAAGAAGATGGAATACTCTAATTAGAAGCTGACCAGAAGAATTCATAGGTAGGCTAGTACTCCATTAGTTTATAGCTATTAGCCTACTTTATAACCCAGTATAACATTCTATGAAGCTGAAGACTATAACTTTATTACAATTCCCAAAGCCAAATTCACTCACAAATATTTTTACATTTCTTCACATTGTTTTTCACATCGTTGAGGCTTTTCTGCCAGCCATCTTTCTTGGCCACCTCATAGGCTACAAAATTCTGAGTTTTCTCACCCCATGAATTAAATATGAGATTTTACTGTATATATTTTAAGAAGTTCCAATAAAGCATGTTTTTTTTCAGATAAGCTAGATGTTGTTCCTCTAGGATACCCAATAATTGTAAATAAAATAAATCTCATCTTTAAATATGTTCTGTAGTAAAGAGGTTTTCAGGGTTTCTATTTCTGTAGTAGTAGTGAAGTTATAACTAAATTTATTTATTATGTAATTTCTAACTGGAGATACTTCTGACAAGAAGATATATAATTTATATATGTATATGTATGTTACATATACATACATACAAATGTATGCATATTTACAAGTTAGAAAGCCCTTTTGTCTAGTATTCTATTTTTCATATTTAATAGTAAAATAATTTTCACATATATGTAAAAGAGAGAAAGTAGCTAATGATGAAAGAACAGTATGTAATGATACTTAATTTGTGTATATCTCCAGGATGTCCTATCATTTTATTTTCCAGCCTATATTTAGACAATTTATTAAAAAACAAACATTATCTTCTCATATTAGAGTCATCGAACTTCTTAAATAAATACATCTTTAAAGAAAATATCAATGTACCTTTAAAATATGTTAAGAAAACGGAATAAATGTTAAGATTTGCATGTTAATAAAGACTTTTACAAAATCTATCAGAATTATTCAGAATGTTTACAATCTTAATTGCTTTTTCTCAGGCAACTTTTGGCATGTCAGGTTAATTAAACATTAAAAAATTCAGTATCAAGAAAACAAAAATCCAAAACTAATTATACAAAGGATTTGAACAGTAAAAATCAGCCTTTTTGGTGTAGAGTCAATGACTTTAGACAAATGTACATAATGCATAATCACGACGACAAACAAGCTATGGAATACTTCAGTCTCAAAAGGTTTGCCTATGCCTCTTTGCATGCAGTCCCTTCTCCTCACTCCCAGCCCATGACAACCACTGATGCAGTTTTGGTCTGAAGTTTTTCCTTTCAAGAATGCCACCTGAGTGCAATCATACAGAACGTAGCCTTTTGTGTCTGACATTTTACAGTCGGCATTATACTTTTAGGATTCATCTATGTTGCTGCACATAGTTCATTCCTTTCACAGCTAAGTACTATTTCATTGTATGGCTATACCCCAGTTTATTCATCCACACCCCTGTTGATAGGCTGTTTTCAGTTTGGGGAATATGAGGTTGTTATGAACATTCACATATTGAAATTTGTTTGAATATAGACTTTCATTTATGTTGGAAAATGTAAAGGAGTGGAATTTCTGGGTAATATAGCAATAAAAAGGGCACTCAGGACTCTGCATTAGGAAAACAACCCAATAAACATTGGGTGAAAGGTTTGAATAAACATTTCAGCAAAGAAGATATAAAGCAAGCAAATTAGCATGTGAAAAGATACCTGACATTATTAGTCATTAAGGAAATGCAAATTAAATTTATAATGAGACACTACTATAAAGCTATTAGAGTGACTAAAATAAAAGAGTGGCCAAGTGACAATAAGGCTACGAAGCAAATTGAACTTTTATATGTTGCTGTTGGGAATGCAAAATGGGACAGCTACTTTGGAAAATGAGTTTGGAAGATTCTTAAAAAGTTAAACATACACTCTTTCAGTTTTCCTATGACTAGCTTAAGCAAATGGCTCCACCTAGTGTAGATATGAAGAGAAATGTTTATAAAATTTACATTTGAATTGGAGGAATTACATTTCAATTTTACCCTACTTTTTGTTTGAACATTTTTATTTTATTTTGAATCTTATTTCTGAATAGTAGTTTATGCTCTAAAGGTAAGAAAATCTCAAAGAATAATCAAATGTCTAATACAAGATCTAATGAAGTGTATAAAACAAGAATAGAAAATAACATGAAGCCAGAGTAGGAGAAAAATAGTAGGAGAAAATTGCCTTTCTCTCAGGCAATTTTTGGCATGTCAGATTAATCAAACATTAGAATATTCAATATTAAGAAACCAAAAATCCAAAACTAATTAGACAAATGTTTGAACAGTAAAAGTCAGCCTTTTTAGGTGTACAATCAATGACTTCTGACAAATGTACATAAAGTGTAATCATGACAACAAAGAGATATGGAATACTTTATCTCAAAAGGTTTATGTATGCCCCTTTGCATTTTGTTCCTTCTCCTCACTCCCAATCCATGGCAACCACTGATCTAGTTTCTGTCTGAAGTTTGATCAGGTACTATATAATCTTGGGTAAATCTCAGACACTAAATAGTGAAAAACCTGTTTTCTTAAAGGTAATATGATACGTTGAAATAGAGTACTGAGAAAGCAAGAAACCCCTCTAATTTCAAATTAATTTTCTTTCATTTTGCATGTTAGTAGAATTAGTATATAAAACAAATATATAAAGAGATGATTATGTAGCTCTTTGACTTTAGATCATTCACTACATCTATTTATTTATCCTTCAACTTTAATTCAGTATTGAATATATAGCAATTTTAAAAAACATTCTGGTGTAGAATATAAAATTTAAACTGTCTTGATTCTTTCAAAGGTAGATATCCTAGAAATGTATTTTTTTATAGTACAAATATGGGAGAAAATAATGACATGGTCCTGAATGAACCAATTTCCCAATATTTTCTACTACCCAGGTGTTTCTGTTGTATAGATGTAATTCAATGTATCTAAACCATTTAAGAAAATATTCTCTACTTAGTGGATATTTATAAAAAAATGTATATATTGAACTAGGTCCAGTAGACGCAAAGAGAAATAAAGAATGGTTTCTATCTTCTAGGAGTTCACATATATTCTAGGACTGATAGTATATAAAAGTAAAAGCAGCAAATTCTTAAAAGCACAAAAGGTGAAATCTCATTCTATACACAGTGGTGTAGCAGTAGATACATTAATTTTCAAAGTTGATTTCCTGATAAAATTTCACTGATTTTACACAAAATTTGTGTCTGTTTTCAGATTTGTGCAATTATAGGAAAGCCTACATTAATTTAGGTGAGGGATAAAGTTTTCCTTTGCAAAATTATAAGAAGGATTTTTAAATTGCCTTGAGAATCCATTGTTTTCAAGTAATTTAGTAGAACCCGTTTCAAGATAAGCATTTACTAGAATGAAAGGCTCTAAGTGCTTTTAGTACTTACCATACCATGTTAAATACAATTTGAAAGGAATAAAACTGTATTTAAAAAAAATTATTTATTAAGACTTTGTGAATTTAAGTTATTCTAAACTAGCAATGTTAAGAATTAAGAATACAGTTTATCTCATTGTACTTCTTTGATAAAAACCTCTTCCACCCACTAAGTAGAGAATATTTTCTTAAATGATTTAGATACACTGAATTACATCTATACAAGAGAAACGTCTGGGTAGTAGAAAATATTGGGAAATTGATTTATTCAGGACCATGTCATTATTTTCTCCCATATTTGTACTATAAAAAAAACATTTCTAGGATATCCATCTTTGAAAGAATCAAAATATTTTAAATTTTATATTTGACACCAGAACATTAAAAAGGTATTCAGTGGGCTTTGCAACTTGGACTAACCACTTTCTGAGAGGATCAGGACACAAAATTATCTCATGTAAATAGTGGACTTCAGGAAGTCATTAATGTGAGATTTTGGAAAGCCATTCTTAGTCTGGGCAGACTCTTAAGAATGGTCAGCTGTTCTATTGTTTTTTAAGACATACTGCGACTAGGAGCCGCTTTTATTCTCAATTTAGAATGGTCATCCCAAATGGCTGGAAAGCTTCATGTTTCTCATGTTTCCTAGCAGCATCAGTCCCTGAAACATGGAACTGGCCAAGATCATGATGTCATTCCCACTGTGGCCATGAGTATTCAAGGGCTAAATTGCTTCTCATCTTGCATAAATGCCTATTGTTTATACTATTGAATATATTGCCCATGTTTAATGTTACAGAGATATATTAGCATTTACAAAAAATTAAGAAAATTCACCTTGTTTAGAAATATATAGAATATTTCTTTTCTAAAGTATGGCAATTTATATGATAAACTATTCACTGCAGTTTGATTCAACTCTTAAGATAGCTAAAAGATGCAATTCTAAGTTCTTTAGAAAATAATTTCTGTAGCCTATTAATAGAAGAAATTTTCCATGTACATTAAGCTTGATTAGCTATAAACTGTAAGAGAGTTTAACCATAAACATTTAACCTATTATATATAATAATTTGTCTGCTTTGTGGTAAACAATCTCTATAAAAACAATAAATGTCTTCTCATGGGCTACAGAGCCATGCTTCCTGTGTGGCTGCACCTGTGATTTCTGCCTTTTGGAACTGTGGCTTATTCAGGACTGTATCCCATTTCAACTCTTCTAATGGAAAGGAGTTTGTTTAGTGAATTTATGTTTTACAAATTTCTTCCCTCAAAGGAAGTCAATGTCCATTTTATTGCAGCACCCTTACAACATTTTGGTGATGTAAGAGGCAAAAGTTGTTTCCACAACTTAGTAATGAGGAAACCAGTGTTTATTGAAGTTAAGTGGTTTAACAGAAGTCATTTGGAGGTACAGAATAGACTCCCTTATCTACATTTTAAAAAAACTCACTCAGACCGTGTTTTTCACACAATTATAGTCATAGTCCCAGAGTACAATAAATTCTTCAAGTCCGTGTGCAATACAGATACTGCTGCTGAAGACATTGAGTTTTCTGCACATGTTTGATAGTGCCATGTCTCAGAGGTAATCAGCATTTTTCTAAAGCTTTCTGTTTTAAGTTACTCTTGCTAAACATGACTTTTAAAAAAAATTGTGTCTCCTTGTTCATCGAAATAACTATTTGATTTTTTTTCTGCCAATGACTGGGAAAGGACATCATATTAAATGGGTTGAATAGGATAACTCTTATATAAAGAAAAACTAATTATTTTTTATTTTGTTTAGAGATGAGGTCTCACTCTTGTCACTCAGGCTGAGTACAGTGGCCTGACCATAACTCATTGCAAATTGGAACTCCTGGGCAAAAGTGATCCTTCCACCTTGGCTTTCCAAAGCACTGGGATTAAAGGCGTAAGCCACTGCACCCAGCCTTAAAGAAAAGTTCTTAATTGCACAGATTTGTGCAAATAGCAATAGGGACAGATAAAGTAGTTCACAGACAATTGGTAACCATTTGTGGTTGAAGCAAATCTGAACTCTGACTGGTATTTAACAGAGACTGGAGCTGCTCTGTACTGATAGGAAGAAAATGGTTCAGCTGACATGATCCATTTCTGGTTCTCCAGAAAAGGGCACCATGTTTCAAAGATATAAATAGAAGAGACAAAAGAAACTAAATCTATGCCAAGACCAGGACCACTTCTCTAGCCTTTCATGACTGAGGCTTTCTTCAAGAAAGGAAAGATTGGAAACTAATACCAAATTACAGATTACACAGCTATAATTTACTTCAGGTTTATCAAAGCACATGTGTTGTGAAATTTAAGATATTAAGCGGTCTTGTTGTAAATGTCAGCTTTTTGTTATTGCCTCCAAAAGCCCTAATTAAAGGACTTTATCTATTTATTAATAGTGAAAACCAGGTGGACCAGACATTAAGATTACACAGCACTTTCACAAGCACTAGCTTGGCATGAAAAAACTGTCATGAAAGCAATCATTTCATTAGCAATTCTGGTTAGATTTAACACATGTGTACCCATTTTATAGGGGGATCTAATATAGTTACTAAAAGTGTCTTTTAATAATGTCTTTCTTGTTTTAAAAGATTTGATAAAATGAATAACTGAGTGATTACTATTTTGAAACTATCTAAACATTATAGGTGTGTCCCTGTGATTAAATTTGGTCTATTGCATTCTAGAATGTATCTTTAAGCCATTCTCCTAGGAGCTTGGGTGAAGTGCTAAGATTATTAAGATATTTGAATAACTGTATCCAGATACATGCAATTCTGGTTGATTATTTTTGACCTATATTGTCAAAGTTCAGTCAAACACAAGTTAGCTCAACTTTATAATCAGGGCCTCTCTCTCTCTCCCTCTCTCTCGCTTTCTCTCTCTCTCTCTCTCTCTCTTTCTCTCTATTATTTTTAAATGAATTAACTAGTTGACTGAATTGATAGGATATGTTTAGGAAAGTAGTTAAACTGGGTGTTGTGTATAAGCACATCTTCAATTGTCAGAACTTTAATTCTGATTAACTCAATTTAATCAGATTATGTAGGGACATAGACAATAACTATGTTATTTTCTTCTATTAATTGTTGCTTTTCTTTCCTACTTGAAAAGTGGATTTTAGCTTTACAGCAGCCTAGTAATTATGCCTGAGTTTATAGATGGCTGTGTGTCTTATGCAGAGCTCAGTTTCCAGCTGGTAAGTGCTGTAAATGTAGGAAATGGAAGTTATATTATGATTTTAGAAAGATCCAAGTGAAATTCCCTGAGATACATTTGAATTTAATGGCTATTAAAAACATGCATTTGTTATGGTTTCATTTTTGTTTTCTTGTGTGAAATTCGGGGAAGTCTTTTTTTCCCCTCTCTCTCTTTTTGTTCATGTTCCATGATACCTATTTCAGCTTTATGTCTCCTTTTCACTCCAACAAGTCAGGCCAAATTGAGTATGTCTTTCAATTCCTAAGTTTTAGTCTGTGTATGTCACTGTAATTTCCTAGAAATCTTCTTAGCTTTAGTAGCTACAGATTTTTGCCTTGCAAAAAACAAAACCAAAAAACATAAACAAAAAGAGCCACATCAAAACTTGTTCCCTGAGGCATAATTTACTAGATAATAAGAATTATAAAATGCAAGAGAACTTGGTAAAATTTCAAATTATCTTCTAAGTTCTAGCAAGTAATAGTAGCCATTCCATAAATTTAGTTTGCTCCCTTTTTCCGTGAAATGAGAGGCCAACATCAGCATCACTATGGAAATTTAAAGATAAACTATGCTAATCTCCAGGTATCACAGTTTGCCAAAATGATTTGTCATAAGGCACAACACTACTTGGTTTAGGGCATAATACATAGACTACCTAAAACAACACAGCAGCAGCCATTTAGTAAACATTCTTAATTATCTTGTTTTGAAAATAAAAGTTGGGCAGTCTCTGTTGGCTTGCTGTTTTCCTTGCACAGGAGATACACCCTGGCCAGCTCAGTGCAATTAATAAAGAGTTTGCTCAGCCCTTTGTCCCTGCGTCTGGGAGATCATTCACATCCCATCTCTGTAGAGTGCTTACCAATGCAGTAAGGCACACCAAGTACAATGGAGTTTAAAATACTCCCCTGTCAATGACCAAGGCCCACTGGCTTGCTCCTCCCCTTCTTCCCTCAGTATATTATAGTTCAGTTTTATCTGGTTTACAGATTCCATGGAAAAGAGAAGACCCAGATAAAAGTCTGGAGGTTATGCCTGAAAGGAGTCAAACAGAAAAAGAAAGTTTTCAAGAATCCAGTATTTATCACCCCATATTCTGAAGGTGTGGGTAGAGGAACCTGGATAAAATCTAGTGACTAAGAAATTGTAGCAGAGGATTTAGTACAATGAAAACAAATGGTAAGATAACAACTGGTTATTTTAAACAAAACAAAACTGGCACACGAGGGACAAAATTAGAAAGCAAAACACAGTAGTTAAACGTTGAGGATAATGTACACACACAAGCACACATACATATATATGTATGTAATTCATAGATAAATGTTTTCCTAAACATTTTCCAAGATAATTACACTACAGTGTAATTACAGCACATTAATTCTAAACATGCTCAAAAGAGTAAAAGAATGGAATTTGCTGGTGAAACTCAAATAGAATTAGTGGCTTCAGGAATTGCGTATTTATATCACATTTAAGGATACAAAGTTGCATTGGTTAGGAATCAGTAAGTTGTAAGAAATAAAAGCACAGATAAAACCAGCTAAGAAAAACACAAAGGGATTCATTGGCACACAGTACTGGAATTGAAGAGATATTCTTCAGTTGTAAGAGATTTAAATAATCTCTTCAGAATTCTGTTATTCTGTCTGTATTCCTTCTTTCTGTATGTTGGCTTCATTCTGGAGATAGGCTCTTTTCAGATGACATGGAAGAAGATTTCTGTTAGCTGAAACTTTGATATAAAGAGTTCTTAATTTCATTGAAACTTGGTTACCTGTAATTCTTTGGGTTAGTTCACTTAATTGAGGTCCTCCAGAAAGCAAAGCCTGGAAAAAGAACTTGTATGTCAGTAGTTATTTGGGAGGCCCTTACAGATAGCAGCAGTGAGGGTAAAGTCCAATGGGAAGGCAGGAGAAGCCAAGACCAAGGTAAGTTACTGAGCTGGTCACTTCTGTCAGTAATAGGGGCTCCATCTGCCTGAGGAGGGCACTAAATACCTTTCAGAATTGTCTACCTGAGGATGGACAGGAAGAGGCATTTGGCCTTGGGCTCTCGTTGGCCACTCACTGAGGGTTATCCAGGGTTATCACCCCCAGCCACCATTGTGTGTGTGCCGAATGGGAGCCTGCAGGACTCTCAGGGCACGGAGAAAAGGCCTGACCAGTTGCTTGGGGCGAGACACTGTCCGTACCAAGAGAGTTAAATCAAACACCTAACTGATTACCAGAGCCATGGCTGAAATCAGAGATGAAGCCAAGGGAAAAGGAGGTTGGGTAGCCAATAAAACATAGAAGCCATTTGGGGTTAGGCATAATTGAAATACATTTGTAATAGAGCTACCTGTGTTTGAATCTGGACTCCATCACTTGCTGTGTGGGTCATTTTTGACCAGTTTCTCAATTTTTTCATTTCCCTGTGTCTTATGTTTTATTTCTCCATTGTTCATTATAAAATGGAAGTGATATGTGCTTCATGGCAAGAATTTAATAATTAGCGCTATTACAGGAAAACTGTTTGGTGCATTTACCTGGAAGATACTAAGTTATGTAGATCAGGAGGCTTGTAATCTCATTGCATAACTTTAAAAAGACTTTGATAAAAATTATTTCTGTTGAACTATATATCAATCCTTGAGTTAATTAGGGCAACAATTCTATTTATTTATAAGTAAGTACCTTGAGACACAGAAAGATTGTTTTAATAAAAATCTCTAAACCACCATGGCATGCCTATTCTACACATGTACCCCAGAACTTAAAGTATAATAAATAAGTTAAAATATATACATATATATATATATATATATATATATATCTTATCTATCTTATCTGGTAAGGGACAGTGCCAGTTTTCTGCCTCCTTTTCTCAATGCTTAATCTCATTCCTTCATTTTTAGCAAATATTAAACTAACTTGGTCTACAATTTGCACATATTTACCTACAAATACAAGTAATGGATCCTAGGCCTAATTGCAGTGGACTAATACCCGTTTACTTACTGAACTTGGTGAGTAGCTCATTGGGTATCATTGATTTTACTGTTGAAAATTGGGCAAGGACTTGCCAAGTCATTTTCCCATGTCAGAGTTCACTGTAGAAGGGCCAGTATAATTATCTCCACTGACTTCTAGCTCTTAATTAAATTAGTGATTTCTGTTGTCTTTCTTAAAGTTCTTAGGAAGCAATTTACTTTTCCAATAATTCCAATTAAGCATGAACTTTTGGATGTTATTTTAAAAAAAGAACCTAAGTAACTTTTAAAAAGCATACAAAGGAGTTTATAATTCAAAGAGTCAGAACCAGAGTTATATAAACTATATTAATCCAAAATTCATCATTTAACAGAAATGTTGTTAGTGACAATAATTTAACAAAGGTTATTAGTGTCGGTTATTTATTTAATAAAAAGTATATTCCAGTTTTACACAACAGCTTAAAACTTATGACATGTTCTCTCTTAAATATTTACGTAATATTTATTTTGTGCGTAGCATTTCTCTAAGCCTCTTACGTATGCTAACCTATTTAATCCTCATAGTAGCCTAATGAGATGGGAACAATTATTATGTCCATTTTATAGAGGAGAAAACTGAAGCACGCAGAGGTTAAATCACTTGCTCAAGGTCACGTCACTATCGAGTGTCAAAACCTAGTTGTAAACCCTTGTGAAGGGCTCTCACATCTGTACCCTTAAATCACCTTACCTATTTCCTATTCAAAAAAAAAAAAAAATGATCCTAGTAATTTTAGACAATACAGATGCGTTTTATTAGAGCCAGGATTTTTGTTTTTTGAATTCTCCCAAGACCGTTTAAAGTAAACATATATAGTAAAACTACCTCTTGAAGAATTCAACAAGATATATGAAATGGACTACCACGGATAAAATGTGCAGAGATGTCTGTGTTTATTCTACATTGTCTACTCATTGTCCTGATACAAGTTTTCATATCCCATATTATCCATGCTATCTTTAGTTGCTAAGGTCAGAAGTCTAAGTTAGTTTAACAAAAAATAAAATTTCTTGGTAGATATAACTGATCATCCTAAATGTTAGTGCCAGTTTGGGAGTTTACCTATCCAAGACATCTTAAAAAAAAAAAAATCTTTCTTCATCTCTTGTCTTTGCTTTCCTCTTTATTGGATTCAGTTGGCTCTCTACATGTCACATCAATGTTGACTCTAAAAATGACAGAATTGCATAATCATTAGGGCCCTCAGTCTCTGAAGGAAAGCTTCTTCCATGCAGTGTGTAGATTAATTCCAGAAAAGGACAGCTTGGCTCTGCTTGGGTCATGTGTCTGGTCCTGGAGTAATCATTAATTCCAGAAACATCTGGTACTTGTTTGGCCAACCTGGGATCAACACATTATTAGAATCACATCAAATAGTTTAGGAGCAATTCCCAAGAGAAAAAGAGTATTCAATTAGAAGAAGAGAAAAAGCAAACTATGTCACTGATAAGTTATTGTTTCTTTGGGTTCTAAAGTGTTCAGGTCTCTTTGAGGCACTTCATGATGAGAATAATGGTAATGGACATTACTGGGCCCTGTTTTCTTATTTCCCCAGAGAGCAAGACAGTGAAGATTAATCATAAAGACTCTGCCTATTATTTATCATCTCACTTAAAGGAAAAAAGACATTTTTATTATGATGATGAGCCATAAATTTATGGCTCTTCTTGTGATTAATAAAAGTTATTTAACTTAAAATGAAAATATTGGCTGGGTGCAGTGCCTGTAATCCCAGCAATTTGGGAGGCTGAGCTGGGAGGATAGCTTGAGCTCAGGAGTTAGAGACCAACCTAGACAACATGGTGAAATCCTGTCTCTAAACAAATACAAATACAAAAGATTAGCCGGGTGTGGTGGGGCACAGCTGTAGACCCAACTGCCTGGGAAGGTGAGGTGGGAGCATCACCTGAGCTTATAGAGTTCAAGGCTGTAGTGCACCATGATTGCGCCACTGCACTCCAGCCTGGGGGACACAGTAAGGCCCTGTCTCAAATAAATAAATAAATAAATAAATAAAATTATTATAATCTAAGATCTTTGTTGTGAATGTAATACTATATAATAAAACACGCCTGATAACATGTAAGTTCATCCTTTCTTCTCCAGTCTTATCTTCCGCTATTCCTTTAAACTCATTTTTATTCCAGCTATAGTCAAGTATTGGAAACTCCCTAAATGTGCCGTCTTTTTACATGGTATTATGCTTTTCAATGCATTGCCGTTTCCTGCAATGCCAGTACTTGTCTGCCACATACCTTGGTTCTAAAGAAATCTTCCTATCCTTTTCTCTTATAGTATTTTAGGCTAGGAATGATGCATGCCTCAATTAATAAAACAAGCCCTATGGAAGATAAATAGTATTGTTATCCTTTAATTACATTTGAAAAAGTTAAGGCACTAAAACACTGCATAGAACTGGTAAATAATGGAGTCAAGATACAAAGCCATGCAGGGGGATTTTCAAACCCATGTTCTTAATCACTGCAATATATTGGCTTTTATGTAAAGGATGCTTATTAAATGAATCGACAAGTGATTATTAAGAACAAACCCTAATACTGTGTCATAACAAATGGGTAAAAATAAGACTTAAAATTAAAAAGAAACCAAAACTGATATCAATTTACTTAAGACAGAGAAGTCAACTCTTTCACATTTCATGAGTGTAATGTTGATTGGCCAGAGCCTTTATAAAAATGTGAGGATATTTTTGCAGAACAAATAACATGCTTCTGAGAGGAATTTTTCATCTATTAAATCATAGCATTTAATACACACACACGCACGCACACACACACACACACTCACACCCCTACCTTTCCAGTGTGACCTGTTAATTCAATATTTACATTTTATATTTATTGTTTTCCTTTTGTCAAGAGTTAAACTTATGGTAACCCACATGCACTTATTTTTCCTTTCACAAAATTTTGCTAATATTTGTCCTTTGACATTGCAGGAGTGAAACCTGACAGTACTGCTGAAACAGTGTCTACTTTGGTTTGAAATTCACCTGGGTTTAGTGAGGTATGACACAGAGGTATCCAAAAACTGTCAGTATGAAATTTCTTTTGCCTGATTAGTACTGGCTTCCAAAGCAAACACTTCAATTAGATTAGATTACAGTAAGATACTAGGGAATGCAAATAAATGAGAGATGATGGGTTCATGCAAAAACAAACAAACAAAAACCCTTAAAATCAGTATGGAGCCTCTGCAGAAGCAGAACTCTGTCCAAAGATTAATAAGCTTTTGACCTCAAGTAACAGAATAGACAGCATGTTCCATATCCAAGGGAACTTTCCCTATGCTCATTTAACATCTATATGAAATCCAAATTTAATCTCATTTTAAAGATCATTATTCATCTTAATTTGCTGGCTTCTCCCTAGCTGGAGCTAAATGCTCCTATTTTTATCTGAACTCTGCCAATTACCTGATAAATCTTTCACTGTCATTTAGAATATATTATTCATTACCAGGAACTTCCTTGCCTTTCCTTTATTCTTTAGATTAAACTGCTATTTTGGATTCTTCATATTATATATTTTGAGATGAATTGCAAAGAGGTAGTCACAGAAAACATTATTTTATCTTAAAATTAAGTGCTTTTTTTCATTATCTTCATCAAATACTTAACATCAGGTGTTTAGAATCATGCTTCTATACCCCTAACTTGTTTAAACCCTTCAACATTTACACCCTATTCAATGTGTTCATTTCATATAAGATATGCAGAAATGAAAGGGACCTATGGAGATTTCTCTCCCAACATTCAGGGCCTTTTATATACTAAGATTTCCAATAAATCCCCTTATCATTTAGGCTAATTTGCTCCTATTTAAAAGATATAGTAGTACTGGTTGCCTACAATATACTCACACCCATCTTCCTATTCTAGCACACTCACACTTCTTTCTCTATAACTTCGTGGGTTTGTGTAGAGGACCATAGCAACAGGTGATGATCCAAAGGACTCGCCCTCTCTTTTGGAAGACTTGATACCTAATGTGTGTTGACATCTGATAGGTTTTCCTAAAGCTCTTCTCCAACCTGAGCTTATATCTATACCCGCTGACTGAGGTCTTATCATTTGGTGGATCACCCCAACCCAGCAAACCCTGCACCTAGAACCCAAGAGCAAGAAAGAATATCACTGATCTTGAATGGGATTTTTAATGCTGGAATTTACTTCTGAAACAATTCTTTAGATCTGAACTATTAATACCATTGCTTATGCCTCTACTGAACTCCAGACCAAGCTTCCTTTGTTGTCAGCTCCTGTAAGCCTCAGTCTGTCACAACTCTGCCCACTACGTTTCTTTCCTGGCTTCAATCTACTGGACCGTTCCTAAACGTTTTCTCAGTCGATATCATTATGCCCATCTTCACAGTGAGATCTGTGGCCCTGTTCTATGATCTGTACGTGAATAAGATACTGGACTGCACATAGCAGAGAATTGATAAGGTGGGAGAGTCACTTTTTTCCCTTCGCAACAGAACCATGATTGCTAATACATGGGTTCACATTAGTGTATCCTTTGTGCCCAAATTAAAACTTGACAAGGAAGTGTCCTGCCTCTTGAATAACAACACGTGTACATATGCCTATAGTGAGCTCCAACTCTGTGCCATGTACTGCATGAGAAATTTGACCTACAGATTTCTAGTTGATCCTAATTATGACCATTATTATCATAATTTACGAGTCCTCTGTGCTGTAGTAGATGTTTCATACACTTAATTTTAATTCATACCCAGTACAAAGTCATAGTCAGGCATTATTCTTTATATTGTAGAGATAAGAAAACATTCTGAGATGTTAAAAATGAATAGCAGCAGAGCAGGAATTTTGACTAACAACACTAGTGCTCTGACATCCTAGGACAAAATTACAAAGATAATGAGACAAAAAAATAGAAATTAAAAAAGCAATACACATCTCTACTTTGTTTATAGGTTTATTACCCTGTTGGACACGCTAGTAAACAATAGCATCCTAAGTCTGAAAGTAATAGAATGATGAGCCTGATTGTCACTACAGGCAATGTGCCAGCCTTTTAACCAGACTGTCCCCTCACTTTAGGCCCAAAACATCCTCTTCTCTTTCTTTCTCTCCTTCTCTTTTTCTTTCTCCATAGAGAAACATGGGTATGGGCAGTAATTGTGAAGATAAAATCAGGCACAGTATAGAAGCAATTCTTACCATTCTGTGGCTCATACCATTATTGACCAATTGTTTTTTTCATCATTTCAAACAAGTGAGTCTTTACCTGAGCTCTCAGTGAGAGCTGCTTTGCAATAAAAAATTGCAATAGTCTGTTGAATTGCTGTTGAGATGCACTAGAGTGTGGCTAAATGTATTGTCTTTGATACTATGGATAATGGAGTTTGTTTACTCTCGTAAGGTTAGTATTATTTACAGTAAGATGATTTCCCTAGAGATACTATATTACTGTGGAATACCCTAGATTCGTAGTACAGTTCCTGCCAAGGTTCTGGGCTTGTTATACCAATGCCATCAAATGAATGCATGAATCAAAACACAGATTCAGAAATTAATGGAAACATGAACCTGAAGATTCTCATTCCAAAACCAAATTATCTTTTACTGTGGTGCAGAAAAAAATATTGCTCCAAGTGAGAGCTTAGTTTAATTTGCTATTGAAATATTAAATTTTAAAGATTATTGGTACTTTAAAATAAACTCTTTTTGAATTTTTTTCAAAATAACAGATTGCTAAGAACTCAGAGAAATGTAAATTAGAACTCAGAGAAATGTCAGTGAAATGGCCATTTCCTATTTGAGGGAAAAAATATGGCCAGGAGCAAATCTACTTCTCTCCTTGTAAGTAAAGGAAAACATCATTCATGATCTGCAATTACATTAATTCAGGGTGTGCATCTCCCAAAAGACACTAATTGTACCTTTTTTTTAGTTCTGCTTTTGGGACAATAGGACAGATCACAGCTCAGAGCAAGAACTGGGAAAGAAAGATGCTGATTTGTGGCTGCGTCTTCTTTCCTGACAGTTTTAATTTCCTGTATTTCACTTAACATCCATTGTTTTCTTCCTAACTTTTCTTTTATTCTGATATGTAGTTTTATGGACTGAATGTTTGTGTATCCCCAACCTCCAATTAAAATGTTTAAGCCCTTACCTACAGTGTGATAATATATGGGGACAGGACTTTTAAGAGGTAATTGAGGTTAAATAAGATCATAAGCAGGGGGAAGGGGGTGTCCTAATTCACCAGGACTTTTGGATTTATAAGAGGAGGAAGAGAAATAGATCTCTTTATTCTTCATGTGCATATACTGATCTCTTTATTCTTCATGTTCACAAAAGGCCATGTGAGGACACAATGAGAAGATGGACATCTGCAAGCCAGGAAGAGAGGCCTCACCAGAAACAGATTATGTGGGCACCTGAATCTTGGACTTGCCAGTCTCCAGAAGAAAAGAAATAAATTTCTGTTGTTTAAGCCATCTAGCCTGTGGTACTTTGTTACACTGTCCCGAGAAGACTAGTATGTGTGGTTTGTATTTTTAATATGTTGAGGGGCACACTGAATAATGCTGAAGAATGTGGGCTTTAGAAATTACTTGGATGTATATCCTGGCTCTGCCAGTTAGTAAGTTTGCAAACTTTGGCAAATAATGTAACATTATCTTTGTCTAAATGTTCTCATTTGTAAATCAGATTAAAAGCAGCTACTTCATGGCATTGTTTTAAGAATAAAATAAGAATAAAATAAGCTAATACAGTGGCATAAACTTGGGACATGAACATTTTTGAAGTTGTGGACTATTTGAAGGAAATCAGTTTTCTGAACCTGAACTCCATGTGTACTGTGGCTAAGAACTTGTGGCTGGAGGAGGGGTCATGCCAGAGTGTCATGCTTGTTTCCTCTCTCTTTTCACAAACTTTCTTTTCCACACTCCAAAATAAGGTACACCTCTTACTCACCCAGGATCTTATTGTGCAATTTTCACTAAATGCATAAATGTTCCTATGCCAAACAAAGGAACTGTATTAAATGGTGGTGTTAGTGTTGAAATGATGAATGGTAGTAATAATTAAAAATATTTTTTCAGGTTTGGTGATTTCCAATGTTTTGCTTTCAACAAAATTGATGGAGGACCTAATTGAATTTTCAGGTGAAAGTATTAAGAATAATTAGGGATGATTAGAACCGAGAAATCTTTTATTTCCATCTACTTCTGTATGTGAACACAATTCTTAGCTTGTCATGTCCTTGTCACAACTTTTTCTTGTTATATATTTTTAGTTGAGGGTGGCGGGTCTCAAATTGCTTTATGACCTAGCCTCAGAAGGCAGAAAGCATCATTCTGGCTGTAGTCACAAGCCAGCCCAGACTCAAGGGGAAGACACACAGATGCCACCTATTGATGGGGAGCTATCAATGTCACATCATGAGAGAACATGAGGGGCAGGTTATATTATTGCAGCCATCTTTGAGAAATACAAATTGCCACATATTAAATGGGAGAAATTCTGTAACTTCAAAACTGCAAGGAACTTTTTGTCTCTATAAGCAGAGAAACTTAAATTTATCTTTGAGATCAGTTATATTCTTTGTTTTAGGGGAGAAATATAAACATTTTAATAGGGCTTTTCCTAAGGTAAGCTAATATCCCATCCTGGAACAGAAATATACCATAATAAAAAGTGGAATTATTCCACATTATAAATAAACTTTTTCTTGCTTAGCAATGAAGCCACCTCTCTGCAATTTGTTTTCTTTCAAAATAAAACCTCCCCATTTTATCTCCTTTTAGAGTCCTTGGGAAGTCCTGGTTCTGAATCCTAGTCCAAACAATTATGCTGAAAAATACTGCTGAGGTAGAAAATAAGTAACAAAAGTAACAGAAGATGAAATCTCTTTTAAATGTAGAAATCCATGTGTTTTAGACTTAGTCTAAGAATAAAAGTATATGCCCTCTAGATGGCAGCAAATTAAATCTTTTAAAACATTAGTACCTCTGCTAAAATAGAGGAAAAGGGAAATCCTACTGGCAGCTAATTTATAAGAGAGAGCTAAGGATATTGATAGAAACTGCAACTTGCAAAATGCACTGGCAAATCAGATAAACTTACCCAAAGAAAACGTGACTACAGACCACATTGATCTCTTAAAGTCAGTCTCTTTTAACATCTATTCCTTAGGACCCATATATCTGTAGGTCTTGTACCCTGAAACATGCAAACTGATCCAACAGTAACTCCCCACGCTCTTAATATGTTTTGAAAATGCACTGACTGTGACAAAGACCTGCATAGTTCACAACTTCTGACCAGTCCTTAACATGACCACCCTGTGACTAACTCTAGCACCCCAAACCCCTTAAGTACACTTCGCTGACTCCCTTTGCTGTCCATTCTTCCTTACTGCCATGCAGGTGTTCACAGTGGTATTGCTGATGAGCTTTATTTAATAAATTATTTTTAAAATTTCATATTTGGCTTATAAGCTTTTCAACACATCAGTGAGACATGTTATTTTCAAAACTTGTTAAGGTATTATCTTCAAAATTGCCTGTATATCAAAATAGATTTATTTCAGGTACCATAAGCCAAACGTTAACAGTGCACAAAGCAAACTATTAAATATACATACCAAGAAAGATGCTTTAATCAAACTTTAAACAGACTCTATTGAGCCCTCTTTCTGTGTAGGCCTCATCCTTGTGCTCTGTCTTCAGCCTGTTTAAATCAGACTTAGCAAAGAATCCTGCTAAGTCATCAGCCTTCATATCTGATCAAGTTCCTCATCCCACACCCTTGATATCTAAGTCCTTGGCCTGCCTTTAGCAAGAATCCTGTTCAGTCCATTTAGCAAGAATCCCTCTAACTTTGATATCTCCTGTTAAAAATTTTCCATCCACTGACATCCTCAATCACTCTTTAGTTTATAAATCCTTGCTCATTTTTGTCATATTCACGATTTGAGCACAGTTGCTCTCCTATGTTACAATAGTCTTCAGTAAAGTCTTTGTTACTGTTTTAACAAGTGTCAGAAGAATTTCTCTTCAAAAACGCCCTTATTTTTTAATGCTTTACTTATTTTAAAAAGTTTAGCATGCCACTTAGCAATCATTATAAATGGCTTTAAATCACATTTAAAAAAATTACTCTAACAGAAATATACTTCTAAAGGTTCTCTTCATCATTAGTCTTCTCATTTGCATGTTTATTACTGCATTTATTAACTTCTTAAATGATCTAATATCTTCAACTTCAATCCACTCTACAGTTTTACACACTGAATTTCTAGGCTTCACTACCTAATGAGTGAAAATAGTTTCATATTTTGTATTAGCCCATTTTCATGCTGCTGATAAAGGCATACCTGAGACTAGGAAGAAAAGTAGGCTTAATGGACTCACAGTTCCAGGTGGCTGGACAGGCCTCACAATCATGGTGAAAGGCAAAAGGCACTTTTTACATAGCAGCAGCAAGAGAGAATGAGAGAGAAGTGAAAGTGGAAACCCCTTATAAAAACATCAGATCTCATGAGACTTACTCACTACCAAAAGAACAATATGGGGAAAACCACCCTCATGATTCAATTATCTTCCACTGGCTCCCTCCCACAGCACATGGGAATTCAAGATGAGATTTGGGTGGGGACATAGCCAAATCATATCATTCCACCCTTGGTTCCTCCCAAATTTCATGTCCTCATGTTTCAAAACCAATCATGCCTTCCCAACAGTATCCCAACGTCTTAGCTCATTTCAGCATTAACTCAAAAGCCCACAGTTCAAAGTCTCATCTGCAACAAGGCAAGTCCCTTTCACCTATGCGTCTGTAAAATCAAAAGCAAGTTAGTTACTTCCTAGATACAATGAGGGTACAGGCATTGGGTAAATACAGTCAACCCAAATGGGAGAAATTGGCCAAAACAAAGGGGCTACAGGCCCCATGCAAGTCTGAAATCTAGTGGGGCAGTCAAATCTTAAAGCTCCAAAATGATCTCTGTTGACTACATGTCTCACATCCAGGTCATGCTGATATAAGAGGTGGGCTCCCACAGCTTTGGGGCAACTCTACTCCTATGGCTTTGTAGAGTATAGCCCCCCTCCTGGCTACTTTCATGGGCTGGCATTGAGTGGCTGTGGCTTTTCCAGGCACATGGTGCACGCTCTTGGTAGATCTACCATTCTGGGGTCTGGAAGTTGGTAGCCCTCTTCTTATGGGTCTGATAGGCAGTGCCCCAGTAAGGACTCTGTGTGGGAGCTCCAACCCCACATTTTCCTTCTGTGCTGCCCTAGCAAAGGTTCTCCATGAGGGCCCTCCCCCTACAGCAAACTTCTGTCTGGGCATCCAGGCCTTTCCATACATCCTCTGAAATCTAAGCAGAGGTTCCCAAACCTTGATTATTGACTTTTGTGCATCCATAGGCTTAACATTACATGGAAGCTTCTAAGGTTGGGGCTCCCACCCTCTGAAGCAGCAGCCTGAGCTGTATCTTGGCCACTTTTAATCATGGCTGGAGCAGCTGGGACACAGGGCACCAAGTCCCTAGACTACTGACAGCATGGGGACCCTAGGCCCAGCTCACAAAACCATTTCTTCCTTCTAAACCTTTGGACCTGTGATGGAAGGGGCTGCCACAAAGGTCTCTGACAGGCCCTGGAGATATTTTCCACATTGTCTTGGTGATTAACATTTGACTTCTCACTACTTTTGCCAATTTCTGCAGCTGGCTTGAATTTCTCCTCAGAAAATGGGATTTTCTTTCCTATCACATTGTCAAGCTGCAAATTTTCCAAACTTTTACGCTGTTTCCCTTTTAAAACTGAATGCCTTTAATAGCATTCAAGTCACATCTTGAATGGTTTGCTGCTTAGAAATTTCTGCCAGATATCCTAAATCACCTCTTTCAAGTTCAAATCTCTAGCACAGGGGCAAAATGTCACCAGTCTCTTTGCTAAAACATAAGAAGCATCACCTTTGCTCCAGTTGCCAATAATTTCCTCATCTCCAGCTGAGAGCACCTTAGCCTGGATTTCATTGTCCATATCATTATCAGCATTGTGGTCAAAGCCATTCAACAAGTCTCTAGGGAGTTTCAAAGTTTCCGACGTTTTTCTGTCTTCTTCTGAACCCTCCAAATTGTTCCAACCTCTGCCTGTTACCCTGTTCCAAAGTTGCTTCCACATTTTTGGGTATCTTTTCAGCAGTACCCCACTCTACTGGTACTAATTTACTGCATTATCCTGTTTTTACACTGCTGATAAAGACATACTTGAGACTGGGTAATTTACAAAAGAGGTTGAATGGACTTATAGTTCCATGTGGCTACGGACGTCCCACAATCATGGTGGAAAGCAAAAGGCACTTCTTACATGGTGGCAACAAGTAAAAGAGAGAAGTAAGAGAGAGAAGTGAAAGCAAAAACCTCTTATAAAACCATTAGATCTCATGAGACTTATTCACTACCATGAAACTAGTACCAGGGGAACTGCCCCTATGATTGAATTGTCTCCCACCCGATCCCTCCCATGGCACATGGGAATTCAGGATGAGATTTGGGTAGGGACACAGCCAGACCATATCATGTTTATTTCAATGTTCACATATTTCTTAATTGTAAGATCCCAGGTCTCCCAGTTTCTTCTGAATGCCCTCTGTTTCTATAAAAGTGTCAGGTAGGTAGCCATTTCTGGGCATCTAAATATTATTCTACTTTTAATTCTAGCTCTCTCCCCATCAGGGTAATTTGTTGTCTCTGAATCTACCTGATGAAGCTTTAGAAGTTTTTTGTTTGTTTGTTTGTTTTTTGAGAGGGAGTTTCACTCTGTTGCCCGGGCTGGAGTATAATAGCGTGATCTTGGCTCACCGCAACCTCCACCTCCTGGGTTCAAGCAATTTTCCTGTCTCAGTCTCCTGAGTAGCTGGGATGACAGGCTTGTGCCACCACGTCTGGCTAATTTTTGTATTTTTAGTAGAGATAGGATTTCACCATGTTGGCTAGGCTGGTCTCAAACTCCTCACCTCGTGATCTGCCCACCTTGGCCTCCCAAAGTGCTGGGATTACAGGTGTGAGCCACTGTGCCAATCCAATAGCCATCAAAATAAAAGAAAGAGGTCAAATAAATTATAGTAAATCCATACCATGAAATTCTATCATACATGGTACTATCATAAAGGTAGCCAACATGAAATTAAGTGTGATGGTTATTACGGTTAAATGAGCAAGGCAAACAAATATCCACAATTTCGACTTAAATACTTCAACTACAATTTTTGTAGCTGGATGACAGTGTCATATATTATATAATAAAAATATCCTAATTAAAGAATGTTGAAGGCTTGTTTGTCAGTGCTTCCACTCCACGTTCAGCTTTCAGCATGTCCTGTACGCTTTCTCCACTGGTAGCATTTCCCTCTGCTCTCTCGACTCACCTATAATGGTGAAGTGCTATTGTTTTCTCACTCATGCAAAACTCCTCATCGAGGCAGAGGCTAGGTTGACCCTGGTCCAGCCTCAATTTTGGATAGGCCCTGAATGCCTGAACCTGAAGGTTTGGGCTTTGCCTTGTTTTAATGGGGTTCTTGAGAAGAAATAAAGTTCTTACTCCTCTCTTTTTGGCAGATTATTTTTATTTCTATCCCTCCCTCTGGTGGCAGTCAGTCATCTTAAGGTAGGCCATGGGACAGGACGGTTTGCTGCTCCTTCAAGGATTTTTTCTTCTGTAACAGATAACCTTTGTCACAGACTGGAGGGCAAGAGAGTTTCCTGCCTCAATCCCAGAGGCAAACTGCTTTTGTTTTGTATAGCAGAAGGGTCAGTGGAGGCAGAAGGGTAAGCATTCCTTCTTCTTTCTCAGTGACAGTCTACCACTACCAAATGCTTTTTTTCTGTTAAGGAAAAATTTGGTAAATGGGTGTAGACTCCCCTTACTTCTTAGGCTTCTAGGGCTTCTAAACTGTTAAGCTAGTCTTCCCTTGGCTTTTAAGAATTCATTAAAATTTCAGGTGTTTCTATCTTCTTTTATGACTGCTCTTTTTTCCTTCTGTGCCCTTTGAAAAGTAAAATGATTAGTGTATCCCATCCTTTTTCTGAGGGGCTTGTTGCTCTTTAGAATCAATTTGCCTAGTTGCTTTATAGCAACCATAGCTATAGAAATGCAGTTCTCTGATGAAAAAGAAGTATTTTTTCATATTATCCAGCTTTGTTGTTGTTATTGTTGGAGTCCCCACTCCAACAATAGACTACATTTTATTTGGCTTTCTATGTTCTGGGTAGAAGCAAAATTCCCAATACTCTTCATTATTAATGGAGTTGTCTTTCCCTGTATGCACCCAAGCCATACGGATTCTGGTATTGAAGCACAGTAATAAGAATTGTTACCTATTCCTCTCTGTACCCAAGCAGTACCTGTTCTGGTATTGAAGCACAACAATAAGCCCTATGACTTCCCACTGTCTTTCCTACCTCCTAGGATTCCTTTTTTTTTTTTTTTTTTTCACTTATCATGAAGCAACGCAGAATCAAGCTCAGGCTTCAGGTCAGTGATTCTTAGTTCTTTCTTCCCAGGCCAGGACTATTAGAGGGAGCAACATAAAATCTTGTTGAAGAGCTAAATTGTCTAGTGCTGTCTCTCCTGGAAAGTCACCCTCCACGTATACTTGGCCTAAAGAGGTTATATATCAGCCTAAGAAAAGAAAACCAATAAGAAGTTGCATTTTCATTAAAAAAAAAAAAAAAAAAAAAAAAAAAAAAAAAAAAAAAACAAAAAAAAAAAAAAAACAAAAAAAAAACCAAAAAACAAACAAACAAACAAAAAAAAACTATGCTTCATATCCTACCATGCTTACATTCATTCTCTCCAATAAAATTTTTAAACCTGAAAAAATAATCCTCTGGTTCTCATGCCCCCATTAAGGTGGAAAATAATAATCTGTTCTTGAGCTGGGATGGAGTTTCTAGAACAATAATTTATAGGTGTAAAACACTTCACTTAAGGACACTCATTGGGACATTGATTTCTGATCTTTGTGCCTCCAAATCTTTCACTGTGGTCTTCTGCTCTCAACAATTTTCAGGTTGTTTCTAGTGAGATCGCCCAGTTGGAAAGCCACCACAAAAAAAGGAAGTCTGGAGGAAATGGGGAATAGACAGTTCCGTTTTTTTTTCCCCCCATTCTTCCTAATGAGTATTATTTAATAAATAAATGCTAGCATTCTTCGACTTCCATTAAAATTACTCTGGTGCTTCTTGTCTGTGTTAGCAGTTAAAAAATCTGGTTTTAGCTTTTTTCCACCCCCCTTCCCCCAGCACGTGGAAGAAAAGAAGGCAAACAACCTTGGAAGTTCTCAACTGTCGACCTCCTGCGAGGACGTTTGCCTCCTGCCCTAAGAGAAACGTTCCCTCTGGAGGCTTGGGCTGCAGGCGCCCCTTGTGGCCGCTGAGTGCTCCGACGCCCACGCCGCCGGCCTTTGGGCTGGCCGAGGCTGGGCGGGCTGCTCAGGGCACTTGCGCTGTCGCCGGAGTCGCGCAGGGTGAGCCATGTACGAAGGCGCCCCCCGGCGCTCTGAGGGCCGGGATGCGGACCCGGGGAAAGTGGAGTCGTGGGTTGCGCGGGCCCGGCCTCCTAAGCACTCGAGGGCCAGGGAATCCTCGAAGTCCTCGAAGTCCTCGAAGGCCTCGAAGAAGTCCTCGAAGTCCCTGAAGTTCCCGAAAACACGCCCCTATCTGAAGCTATTTCCAAGGGCCTTGATAAGATTCGGCGGTTTCCGAAAAAGGAAAAAAGTCCAGCCCTCCGATTCCGGAGAAGTGGACAACAGTTTGGAGCAGCCCTGTGGTGTGGGCTGCGTAGCCAGCCCCTGCTGTGAGTGTTGTAATAACATTCGCTGCTTCATGGTTTTCCACTGCATCCTGGTCATCTGTCAAGGTGAGCCTGAAGGACGTGCTTTGTTGTGGCGAGGGCCGCCCCTCGAGGAGGTGGGAGAGGGGGGATGGCGAGGATGCCCTGGGCTGGCCCAGCCTCAGGCTGCTGTCTGACTTCTCAAGGCTCTGTCCGATCAAAGTTTAGCCGCCCAATGGGTTTACCTCGCCCGCTGCCTGGGCAGCAGATTTGTCAAGACAAGGGAATTGCAATGGAGAAAGAGTGAGGCAGGCAGAGCCGGCTGTGTGGGAGCCCGGAGTTTTCATATTACTCAAATCAGTCTCTCCAGCATTCTGGGATGGAATCAGAGTTTGTAAAGATAATTTGGCGGGTAGGGGCTCAGGAAGTGGGAAATTGGTATTAGACTGGTATGGAATTGGTAGTAGTGATCCCAGTAAATATATCCATAAAGATGGAGTTTTGGGATTGGTTTTTATCACACCTGTAGTCTTGAGTGAAGTGCTGATCCTTTTGCCAACAGAAGATGGATCATAGTAATTCTTGGCAAGTAGTGGTACCATATTTAATAAAGCTGTCACCTGTTCTTGACTGGGATGCAGTGCCAATTGAAGCATGTAT
Source organism: Cebus imitator (assembly GCF_001604975.1). NCBI lineage: Eukaryota > Metazoa > Chordata > Mammalia > Primates > Cebidae > Cebus > Cebus imitator. The sequence goes on along the minus strand of NW_016107723.1, from coordinate 2,622,692 downwards.
GCTGGGAGCCCAGGTGGCTGCAGAACTTGACCTTATGGTAGTGATGATAACTATAAGGACTCCACTGTTGATGAATAATTTCGAGTGCCCTTCGTACTCACACAAAGCAAATAACAAATTCTGTTAACTGTCAGCTCAGGTCATGGCCTGAGAGCTTGAGGGCTCCCATCGAAGCCCTAAAATAAATTGGCACTTTTTTTTTTAATATCACAGAGGTGATATTTCTGGAAATTACACACAATATGGGTTGATGAGTTATAATGACAGTTGAATTCACAGTCTCACCAAATTACCCACGCGAAAGATAGGGTGTTGATTTGTTAAAAAAAAAAAAAAAAAAATAGGTCCTGAAACTTGGAACGAGGACATCTGACAAGGAGCAGATGAAACTGGCATTTTTGATTCCCCAAGTTATTCTGAGCCTCCTTTGTTGGTAGAAGAGCTTGCCCCCGGTAGCTGAGGAGGCTAGTCTTTCAGTTTACATCTGTGAGAAGCTCAGCTGGAGGTCTTGAAAAGAAATGCTTATTCTTCTTAAGATATACTACAGCCACTCCTATTGCCACTAGATCCATACTTAGAGTAAATTCTCAGTATGCTCCAGGGCAAGAGGTACATACTGAGACCCAGGGACAAAGAACTTACACACAGAAATAATATTAAGGCTTTACTAATGTATTGGCAGAACCCTGGAGAAGTGTGTGAGAATGGATTCTGTGAGTTATTAGATCCAGAGGGGCAAAACAAAACATTGGATTCTTCTGAATTCATTGATACAGTCTTACCTGCTAGAGATAACAGTTTTAATGTGTGAGCACATGCACCTGGAGATGGCTCTAACAGTTTACATGATTGGTTGATTGAAACTTGGACTTAACAGTAGCTTTAAGTTAATGAGGTTGAGATCTCAAAATGCCCCAGCATGATGTGTAGGAAGGAATTCAAGTACTTACGGAGGTGAGGAAGTCGACTAGATTTATCATGTGTGACTTGCACCATCTCCTCCCCAACTTACCCAGTAATGTTCCACAAAAGGGCCTAGAAGACACTCTTGTCACTACAGTATTGAGGGATACATCAATTAGAGAAGAACTGGCATAATAAAAAGCCCTGTGCCTGCTTTCTTTTTAAGCTCGATAGGATTGTATGGAATGCTGCCATTAAAATAAGTTCTGAAATTCAATGGAGTCATGGGGGTCAAGTGGCAGCAATTATTGTCTTAAGCAAGGTGGGCACCAATACCATTAAGGGTGGCAGGTAAGTGCAGGCAGTCACCACACCTGGGCTGTGCTGTCATCAACAAGATCTGGATCTCAGTTTGAGTTGGGGAAACAGTGAGGGATTCCCTGGGCACTATACTTCAGTCCTGAGGGAAGCAGCTGTTCTTTATAGCTGCTTTTCCTATATTCTTTATAGTTCTCCTTACATTTTACTAAATAATACCTTGTTATTCAATCCCCTGCTATAGTTAATAATTATCTATATTAAACTTACCCCGTATAAATTACTTGTTTTGTCTATATTTTAATTTAACCCAAACTGATATATATTGGTGTTACTTCTTCTTTAAGTGTTTGGTGTAATTCATCAGTAAACTATCTGAGCCTGTACCTTTCCTTTTGGCAAGTTTTAAAAATTACTAATTCAGCTACATGTATAGATATCCAGAAATTCAGATTTTAAAAGTTCTTCTTTGAGTCATTTTAGTAATTGTATCTTTCTAGGATTTATTTCATCTAAGTTGTTAAATTTTTAGCATATAGTTGTTTATAAAGGTCTTTATTATTATTTTAATGTCTGTAGGAGCTGTTGTGATGTCCACTCTGTCATTCATTCTTGGTCTTCTCTCCTTTATTCTTGATCGGTTTAGCTTAACCAATGATATGGTTTGGCTGTGTCCACACCCAAACCTCATCTTGAACTGTAAGTCCCATAATTCCCATGTGTTGTAGAAGGGACTCGGTGTGAGGTAGTTGAATCATGGGGGTGGGTCTTTCATGTGCTGTTCACATGACAGTGAATAAATCTCATGAGACCTGATGGTTTTATAAAGGGAAGTTCCCCTGCAAATTCTCTCTTGCCTGATGCCATGTAAGATGAGACTTTGCTCTTCATTCACCTTCCACCATGATTTTGAGGCCTGCCCAGCCATGTGGAACCATGAGTCAATTGTCTCTTTCCTTTATAAATTACCCAGTCTTGGGTATGTCTTTATTAGCAGCATGAGAACAGACTAATACAACCAATTTTTATGATTTTGTAAAGGACCAGTGTGCAGAAAGGTGTTAACATACCAGGCCTGAAAAAGGTCTATCTGCATGGTTGGCTCTTGACTGCCATCTTGGCAGTTGGATTTTTGCAATGTTCTCACCATTGCCTAACTGGTTAGAAAACAGTTCACATAGGTTGTCACAGTTTAAAGTTGAAGGAATTAAATGTGTACTGTTTGACTCCAGTGGGGGAGATTCTTGACTTGCACCTGGTTTCATTCTGACTTTGGCCCATACAACTTTTCCCTTTATTGCTTTTGCTTTGTAGGTCACAGCTATGAATGAGACTGCATCCTGAGACTTTTGAATCCTTCTAGTGAATCATTGAAACTGCGGTGGTCTTTGAGATCCCCAACAACAACAACAAAAGAGTTGTTTTGTTTTTGTCATTGTGGGGTTAAAGTTGGCTTCTTTATATGCAACTTTTCTTTTATAAAATGAAAACCAATATAATTTACATACCATAATTTTTTTTTGAAGTGAACAATTTAGTACACTTAAAAATATCCACAAAGTTGTACAACTGTTATTACTAATTTCAAAGTATTTTCCTCTTCTAAAATAGAAACTCCACCCTAATTGACTCTACATGTATGAATTTAATTATGGACTCTCAATTATACTCCATCAATTTATATATCTATCCTTATTCCAGTATCACACATAGCTTTGTAGTTGGTTTTAGATTTAGAAAGAAAGTATAAGTCTTGAAACTTTTTCTTTCTCAAGATTGTTTGGGCTATTGTGGGTTCCTTGCATTTCCATCTCAATTTTAGAATAAGCTTGTCAATTTATGCAAAGTGCCAGCTGGGATTTTATAGGGATTGTGAGGAATCTGTAGGTCAATTAAGAGATTATTGCCATGTTAGCAATATTAAATCTCTGAATCCATGACATGTAATGTGTTACCATTTATTTGGGCCTTTGTTTTCTTTCAGCGATGTTTGGCATTTCCATAGGCATGTCTTGCAATTCTTTTGCTCACTTCTTTTGGATTTTCTTTTATTTTAAGCATGTTTATATCTAGTATGTGGAAATACAATTTGCATATCAGTCTTATATGCTGAATCTTGATGAATTGTTTTATAGCTGTAGCATTTTGTTTTGTACATGTGTGGATTCCTTACACTTTTATGTATACCAGATCATGTCACTTGTGAATAGTTTTACTTCTTCATTTCCAATGTGGATGACTTTTATTTCCTTTTATTTCCAATACAATGTTGAATAGAAGTAGTACAAGTCGACATCTTTGTCTTGTTCCTTATCATGGGAAAGCTTTCAGGCTCTCACCATTAAGTATACTGAGGGTTTTTCATATATAAAGTTATCAGTGTGAGGAAGTTGCTTTCTATTCCTAGCTTTGAGTGTTTTTATTACAATAGTGTGTTGGATTTTGTCAGATGCTTTTTTCTTTTGGCATTTTGATGATAATGTGGTTTTTATCCTTTGTTTTATTAATATAGTGATTAACCCTAATTTCATATATTGAACTAACTTTGCATTAATGGGAAAAATCCCACTTTATCAGGTTTACCGTCATTTTTGTAATATGCTGGATTCAGTGTGCTAGTGTTTTGTTGAAAATCTTTACATCTATAGCCACAGGGATATTGTTTTGTTGTTTTCTTTTGTTGTTTTTTGTTGTTTTTGTTGTTGTTGTTTTTGGTCAGGATTTGATGTCAAAATAATGCTGGTCTAATAGAATAAATGGGGAATTGGAGTGGGGATTGTAAAAAAGAGAGAAAAAAATGATTATGGAAGTATCTTATTTTCTGGGAAAATTTGGGAAAGAACATTTGGTAGAATGGTGAAGCCTTGTGGCCTTGACTTTTCCTTATGGGAAGTTGTGTGTGTGTGTTTTTTTTAAATTGCTAATCAAGCTGTATATTTGTTGTAGATCTATTCAATTTTTCTATTTTGTTTTTCCTGAGCCAATGTTTACAGCTGTGTCTTGATGGGAATATTTCCTTTGCATCTATGTTTCTAACTGTTGCTCTACAATTGTTTAATAGTATTATAATCTTTTTGTTTTCTTTATAATCAATAGTAATGTTCATTATTTCATTCCTCTCTTTATGAATCTGGAGTCTCTCTCTTTTCTCTTGGCCAATGTAGCTAAAGGTTTGTCAGCTTTGTTGATGTTTACCGAGAATCTAGTTTTTATTTCATTGATTTTTCTCTGTTGTTTCTATTTTATATTCTATTTATTCACATTCTAATCATTCTTCTTTCTCTTCTTGATTTGGATCTAGTTTTTTTTTTTTTTTTTTTTTTT
>NW_016107723.1:2568930-2618117 GCF_001604975.1 Cebus imitator | reverse complement strand
TTTGAGTCAGGATCTTGCTCTGTCACCCAGGCTGAAGTGCAGTAGTATAGTCATAGCTCACTGTAGCCTCAAAATCCTGGGCTTAAGGGATCCTTTTGCCTCAGCCTCAAAATCCTGGGCTTAAGTGATCCTTTTGCCTCAGCTGTGACTACAGGTGTATGCCACCATGTCATGTTCTTTCTTCTCTTATATAGGCATTTTCTCTAAATATTAGCTTTGGCTGCATCCCATTAAATTTTAACATTTTGTATTTTTATTTTTGATCATCTCACTGTGTTTTCTGATTTCACTTTTTTTGCTCTTTGTTTGTTTTGGGTTTTTGTTTTTGAACCAGAGTTTCACTCCCATTGCCTGGGCTGGAGTGCAATGGCATGACCTCAGCTCATTGCACACTCTACTTCCTGGGCTCAAGCGATTCTCTTACTTCAGCCTCCTGAGTAGCTGGGACCACAAGCACATGCCACTGTGCTTAGCTAATTTTTGTATTTTTTGTAGATGGGGTTTCACCATATTGCCTGGGCTGGTCTTGAACTCCTCATCTCAAGTGATCTGCCTGCCGCAGCCTCCCAAAGTTTTGGGATTATGGGTGTAAGCCACTGCACCCAGCCCTAATTCATTTTTGATTTCTTATTTGACCCATTGATTATTTAGAAATGTATTGTTTAATTTTCACATATTTGCATACTTTTCTAATTCATGTCTGTTATTTCTAGTTTTATTTTATTTTGGTCGGAGATGATACTTTGTATGATTCCAATCTTTTTACATTTGAGACTGGCCAGCTGTGGTGGCTCACACTTGTAATCCTAGCACTTGGGGATTAAAAAAAGACACATTTTAGAATCAAGCACCTTGCCCTTTAAAAGGACTACTCTAGATTCCCCACCTCCATCCAAAAAGAAAACCTAAAACAAAGCATTAACAGGACCAAGGAAAGTTACAAGTAAATTAACTGTCTTCAGAACAACACTCAGCACTTTTTAAAGGAAGACAAGGTAATGCAAACTTTTTTCAATATACTGTATACAATATCTGGCATACAATACCAGCATGCACAGAAAAGATACAATTGTGACCCATAATTTAGAAATAATTTAATGTTTGCAGCAGCAAACATTAAACACAGTCTAGAGGCAAGAGTATTACTTGAGCCCAGGAGATCAAGACCAGTCTGCTCAACATAGTGAGACCCAGTCTCTACAAAAAATTGGCTGCTTATGATGTTGTGTACCTGTAGTCCTAGCTACCTGGGATAACCTAAGGTTATCCACCCTCCTTGGCCTCCCAAACTGCTGGGATTACAGGTGTGAGCCAACACACCTGGCCAATAATGACTTTTGATATAATATTCTGTACCAGTCACTGAACCAGGAAAAACAAAACAAAAAAACTAACAAACCCTCAAAGATGGAAATCTGGAATTGGTTGTTTGATGTGACTGAGCTTGAAACCAATGAAAGTAGTGATATTTGTGACTGTGAATTGTGGTTCACTAGAAATCCATGGCATGTAGCAACAAGAGTCATTTAAATTATTGCCTAGGATAAAGTTATTATTGAAGGCAAGACTTTGAAAGACAAAAAAGCTGCTGCAGTTGACTCCGGTGGTGGAATATTTGACTGCATTGAAAAATTTATAGAAGGAAAATGAAAAGTTTAGGATATGGTTAGGAAATGTGTGAGCTTCTCTCAGTTTCATAAGAAACTCTTATTTTTAGCCACATACGGTTTATTTTGGTCAATACTAACTTATTCACAGGCAGCAGAATTGAAGCATAAGTTGAACTCACAAATTCACCAGATCACTTCTGTGAAGGTTGGGACATTGATTTGAGAAAAATAAAACTTCTGAGAATTAGGATAAAGGCATTTGGGTGAAATTTGATGAATCTGAGGACCATGAAACCCCAAATCCTGGACCTTCTTTACTGGTAGGAACGCTTATTTCTTCTATATCTAAAGAGAATGCAATTCCTTGCTTGAAGACACTGAATTGGCCTCACCTGAGCCTCACCTGGCCTCATCTTATAACCCATCCCATACCCCTTTGCTGCCAGATTCATAACTCAAATCAGACCCAGCCTTCCAAGAATCATTAACACTATCCTATGAGAAAATATCCTATATAACAAAAATTAGTGTGCCACTTCAGTAATGTTTCTAGACACCAAATGGTTTGGAGTATATTGGACACTCTCTCTTCCAAAATGAAGGACAAATGTGTGCTATTGTAACACCCACTATTAAGAAAGGGCACAATTTTTGGTGAGCCTCTGTGGTTTTTCAATTGTAGTAGTATGCTATGATAGCATTATAGACCTAGCAAGAGGAGGCCCTAAAAAGTAGAGGAAAAAGGAAATCCTCCCAGTGGACAGAACATCGAGCAGTATATCTGACTGTCAGCTATAGCTGAACATTGCCTAATGATTCGACTATTTGGTAATTAGGAAGGCTGCGTAAGTGATGTATCTCTGCACATGAGCAGGGTTATCCTATGTGAATGAATGTTCACCAAAAGAAAGCCATTGCACAAGAGGCTATCAATAATGAAGTAGATAGACGGATATGAATATTAGCCAATCTCTTTCCCTAGCCATTCTACCTCTTGTTCAATAGGGTCTTATTTATAGTAACAATTACATCAAGGATGGAGGTTATATAAGAGGTGAATACATGGCCTTATCTTCACCAGAGCTGGTCTGGCTATTGGACTGCTGAATGCCTGCCTTGCTACCAGGAAAAGTCAAGATAGTCTAGGTGCTGGCTGCATTCCTTAGTGAAACCAACCGGCTACCGGGAGGCAGGTTGATTATACAGTTCTGGTTCTGTTATGAAGTGGACAATAATTTTTCCTTACTAAATTGGACATTGATTTTGGATATGGGTTCTTCTATTGTCATCGTGGTTGTGCTAACACTACCATAACCAGACATAATGAATACCAAATAAAGCATTATAATCATGTTTACCAACACATTGCTTCTAATCAAGGAACTCATTTTACAGTAAAGAAGTAAAGTTCTTTACTTTACAGTAAAGAACTCATTTTACAGTATAGCAGAAGGTTCATGTTCACAGAATTCACCGATTTTACTACATATCTCAATAACCAGAAACTCTTGGTCTTATAGATAATGATGAGTCTTTTGAAGACTCAGATAAGTCTCCTAGTAGCAGACAACAATCAACCACTCCCAGTAGTAGACAACAAGTTTTTAGTGCTGTCCTATAGGATGGGATATGCACTTTGAGAGAGCAACCTATGTATGTTACCTGGGATCAAGGGGTAAAAGAGGGAGTGAACAGTAGAAGAAGGAAGTTATAAATATCAACTGTAGTCTCATAACCACTTAGAGTAACAAAACTTGTAGAAGCTCTGCATTCCCTCTTACTTGTTTGTCTTATGTGTTCACACACAAATATGTCATATGCACATTTGTCTGTATATATGTTTATATATCTATATGTCCTGGTTATTTTCTCTCTTCCTCTCCTTTCCTATATTATTTTTCTATTAATAATTTATTTAAAGTAGAGAACCATGTAAATTAATCTCTAGGTTATAGAATATGCCTCAATTAGAAGAGGAATTGATATCCCCAACTTAGAGATAAACTCAGTTACTGACAGGACTTATTTTCTACATTGGCCATTATCCTCCTTGGCCACATCTAATGTAAGAGTTAAAGAAAATTCGTATTCTGGGTGCAGCAAAGTTTTTATATCTTGTTTCCTACCGGTATTGGTCTGCTAAAACTAGCTGTGGCTCCAAATCTGGGTTGTGGTTCCTTTGGCAATACATTTCCCTCAAAAATTTAGTTAGGCCTGTGATATATTTGCTTAATTATTGGTGGTTATTTTTCAATTTGGTTTTTAGGTTAAAGAGAATCCATTCAGGTTTGTGATTAAACTGAAGGATTAGCATTACACTGAGATAGATATGCTGATTGATTAGACTATGTATCTCTCATTTTTGGGGAAACAGTAAGAGCATCTGTGTAAAATGATAATTGTGATACAATTAGGCAGAAGGGTGATAATATTGCTACTTATTTGATATGAAAATTTAAATATGGGAAGAAGAATGAAAATGTATATCAAAGAGTCTGAAAGATAAACTCTGCAAGGCATTTGTCTGTTGGCCATGAACTCCATTACTCACTCTTTATTTGCAAGGGAATGGGAAGCCTGAAACTACATTTCCCAGAGTTGCTGGGGGCCAGCTGATTTCCACTTACGTGTTGCCAGTGAATCTGTGGCAGTAGATTTGAAAAAAGAGGAAAGGGAAGACTCTTTTCCTTTCTGTTTCTGGTGGTGGTTTTGGCAGCAGGAGCAACTCTGGGTGATTAAAAGCTCCCAGATTTATGCTCAAGAATAAATGTGGTGCTATCGGCAGCACAGAGCTCATGTACTCTGGCTCTGGCACCTGCAAGAGCGTCAGAATCAGCAGGTGAGCTCCTTGTCATAGCATTAGGAAGACTGTGAGCTCCTGGCTTCCTGCAAAAGAAGGTAGTGATTGTAGTTCTAACAGCAGCAGCCAGAGCAATAGTAAAAGCAGCCCATGCTCCAGTTACTTTGGTTGCATAGATATCATGAATTTTTATTAGTAACCATTTGGACTCCAACTAATGTACTACTTTTGTAATCAGTCCCTACTCAGTTAATTTTGTTTCAAATTTTTAGTGTGTTTATGGCTAATTTTTTCCTAGTTGGATGTTGAGTGATAGAAATACACATAATATGGTACCATTTATTTCATATTCAAGAACATGAAAAACAATACCTGATATTGTCTAAGGATAGATACATTGTCAAAAATCTTAAAAAGGCTAAAAAATGGTAAAATTTAAACACAGGATACTGATTATGGAAAGGAGGGAGAAAAACAAGTTTGGGAAGTATGCATCCGGCTTTAACTATTTTGATAATGTTTTATTTCCTACTCTGAATGGTAAATAAATATTATATTAGTAATAGTTTTAATTTTTTATAATTTGAAATGCAATACATTAAAATAAAGATCAGTACTAAGTGAGATAATATAATAATCATTTTTATTTGGGAAATTACTCATTGAGGTTGTTCAAAAATAGCTTCAAAAATTCAATTAGCGAATGTTTTGTAGAGGTTAATGCCTATTTGTGTTTTAGAAAAGCAATTGTTACATTCTTATAGCTTTTAAACATTCAGAATAATGTAAAATAAACTTACATTATGTAATTTAAATTTTGCTTTGTAATAATCACAATGACAACCTCTTAAAATGCATATCATTGCTTTCTCTTTTTCTTTTTACATTTTAGGTGTGATTTTTGGTCTTATAGATGTCAGCATTGGCGATTTTCAGGGGCAATATTATGTGAAAACCATTGAAAATTTGGCATTGGAATTCAGTTATGATATTTCATCTGCCCTGGTAGCAATATTTATAGCATTCTATGGAGACAGAAAAAAAGTAATATGCTTTGTAGTTTCCTCCTTTTTAGTAGGACTTGGATCACTTTTATGTGCTTTTCCATCATTTACTGAAGAAAGTTATCAAAGTAAGGTAGCAATTGAAGGTAAGGTTTTAAATATACTGTCATGCATCAAATCAATATTTATTCAAACCTTGGCTTAAGGAACTTAAAACAGACTGTGATAATTGTTCGTCTGTATATCCATCCATCCATTCATCCATATTGGTTTATATGACCAAGTTTGCTAATTAACTAATTGAAGCATCCTAGTGTACACATATGTCACAACAGAGGAAGTTAATGATTAGTTTTATTCTATTGATAGAAAACATTTATTTTCAGATGTTTGTCAGTAGGAAGCTCAGGGCTGTGATTCCTAGGAGAAGAGAAACAAACAACTTGAATTTTCTTTGAGAAGGGAAGAGTAAATAGATTGGGGACACATTTTATGATTATCAGGAGCATAAAGGACTTCCTTGAGTTTATTAATCATGAATTCAAAGCAGGATATGCATGGTTGTACAGTAATGTCAAGCTTTAAAAGTACATATAGGGAGTGGGAAAAAGAGTTATTTTGAGTAGGGTTGCAGTTTTACCATGGGGTTGCATGATTTGAAAGACAGCAAAGGAATTAAAAGTGTTTAGATGATAGTGAAAGAAGTAAGGACGTAAAGGGGACATTGGGATAGTGAAAAGGAGCAAAATCAATGGATTATATGCCCTGATGAATTTTAAGGATTGTTGGCAGTGCATTGCTAGAAAGAGTCAGCTGGAAAGATAGGGGTGGTTAGAATATAGATGCTTGAAATTATCATTAGAAAAGGTTTGTAGTTATTATTTTTGACATTTAAAATGACTAGCTGTATTAGTTTGTTCTCAGACTGCTATAAAGAACTATCTGAGACTGGGTAATTTATAAAGAAAGATGATTTAACTGACTCACAGTTCTACAGACTGTATAGGAGGCCTGGAGAGGCCTCAGGAAACTTACAATCATGGTGGAAGGTGAAGGGGAAGCAAGCACATCTTCATTATTGTGGCAGGAGATGAGCAAAGTGGCGAGTGTTACATACCTTCAAACAACCAGATCTTGTGAGAAATCACTATCATAAGAACAGCAAGGGCAAAATCCACCCCGTGATTCAGTCACCTCCCACCACCTCCCTCCCACAACATTGGGAATTACAATTCCACATGAGATGAGGGTGGTGACACAGAGCCAAACTATAGCACTAGCCAAGGCAGGTGGAGTACAGTGCATAACAGCAAAAAAGTTCAAGGAACTAAGAGGTCAGGATGTTGGAAGTATCACATTGACACTGATATCACAAGTTAATAGGTCTATATAAAACTGAACCTTCAGCATTTGAATGACAGTTCAAGAGACTACCTCCCACTTGATATGCAGTCAAAATCATTTCACATGGATACTAAGCCAGCTGAAAATGTTCCTTTGTGTACTATTTTGCAATCTGCACTTTAATAGGGTTTCCACAATATTATTTAAGAGCATGTGTTAAATGTCAAGCAAAACAACCCGTACAATATAATCTAATACAATTGCCTGGATCTACCAATCTACAAACAAATTATAATTACACAAGCATTTACTTAATACTGTTTTATAACCATCTGAAGAAAAAATGTATAAGAAATATACTGTGACCTGAAGGAAATTAAAATCTAGTGGATGACCACATAATGACTAACTCTAATGGAAAGAAATGTATACTGTGTAATTCCTTGTCCTTATGAACCTATGTTCTGAAAGTTAGTGGGTCTAAAATGGGAAGTTATTTAATCAGAATGAGACAAAGTTAACACAAAGATTGTTAAAGAGGTGGACATAAAACTAAACTCAGAAGGTACTCTTTGATAACACAGATAATCTAGAACATTAGAAATACTTTTAGCCTAGGGTCAAAAGTCAGGGGAACAGGATGCCAAATTTAAGAGGAATATGTGCTATGTGTAGCATGCACATTTATATTTTGGTTTATAATATATGCATCTTTTGCAGGATTCCGACACAATTTCTTTTCTTTTTTTATTTTGGAGATGGGGTCACAGTATGTTGCCCAGGCTTGTTGCAATCCTCTCACTTCAGCTTTCTGAGTACCTGGTACTACAGCTGTGTGCTGTGTCTAGCCCAAATTTTATGATGGCATTTTTCTGACAACATGATGATTGATTGCAGTATTGCTACATTCAGTGTAAATGACATGTTAACTAAAAGAAAAATGTATAATTTTGGAAATAGCTTGTAAAATATTTGTTAAAGAATACTACACATTTGTTGTATGTTTAACTTTTGAGTTCAATTAACAAAACTATAATTATTGTCTTTTCAAAAGATATTTGCAAAGAAACAAAGGTTTTCAGTGGTTGCCAGAGGCGTGCATCGTTCCAATCAAAATACTTGTCTTTCTTCACCCTTGGGCAGACTGTGCAAGGAATAGCAGCAATGCCTCTTTACATCCTTGGAATAACCTTTATTGAAGAAAGTGTTGCTACACACTCAGCTGGTATCTATTTAGGCAAGTTTTTACCCCCTCTAATATGATTGACCCACTTTGAATTTTCCTTGAATTTTGATATGCATGTCTAAGCTGATATAGAAGTACTGTTGGCCCTTATGATAACATTGTAATAAATGATAACTGGTATGCTAAACCTTTAAATCACATTGATTCACCTAATTCTGAAGAGCTGTTTGAGATTTGAGATTCTAGACAAGTCACCTGAATGTCACTGAAAATATATAGAGCAATTGAAAAAATCTATACTTTCATCAGGCCATGGTGGCTCATGCCTGTAATCCTAGCACTTTGGAAGGCCAAGGCATGCGGATCACTTGAGGTCAGTAGTGAAAAGCCACAGTGAAACTGTGTCTCTATTAAAAATGCAAAAAAATTAGCCAGGCTTGGTGGTGAGCACCTGTAATCCCAGCTACTCTGGAGGCTGAGGCAGGAAAATCACTTAAACCCAGGAGGTAGAGGTTGCAGCAAGCCGAGATGCCGCCACTGTACTCCAGCCTGGGTGACAGAGCAAGACTCTCTCTCTCAAACAAACAAACAAACAAACACACAAAAAATACTTTCTTAAGTAATAAAAATCATCCTCTTTATGGATACGTGTATGTACATTTATAAATATGTATATTTGTATATGTGTATATATATTTAATGAATAACAGCATACTATCCCTATATACAATCTCTCATGCTATTGTATCCTACAATAAGTAATCCTGGCTATATCTCAAGGTAATCTGTACTCTCTTATATTGCAATAGATTCTGGTCCTGGTAGATCATCTATTTGTACAGGGTTATCTAACTATCACTTCTGAAAATTTAAGTTGTTTTTATATACTTGTTGCAAAGGTATATTGAGACATCCTGACACCCTGGTAGCTAAGGTGAAGGGTGAAGAGGTGACAATAATGTTGAAGTATCATCTTGCTAGAGCACCCAAATTGAAATAAAATAAGGTATTTTGAATTTATAGTTATATCAAATATAAATATACTTTATATATGATATATTAAATATAAATATATTACATATATTACATGAAATATATAAATTAAATAAGGTATAATGAATTATATGCTGAGTTTCTCTAACACATGTATTGGATAATATATATTATGACTAGTTTTATGTGTTTGCTTCGCTAAATTATGATACCTAGTTATATAGACAAACACTATTCTAGATGTTTTGGTGATGGTCACTTAGATGTGATGAATATTTACAATCAGTAGATTTTGAGTAAAACTGATTTCATAATGTGGGTGGGCCTCGTTCAATCAGTTGAAGGTTCTATGAAGAAAGTCTGAGGTTTTCTGAAGAAGCAGTTCTATCTGGACTGTAACATCAACTCTCACTTGAATTTCCAGCCTGCTGGCCTTCTCTACAAATTTGGGACTTGCTAGGCCTCATAATTGTATTTTGTATGAGTTATTTCCTTAAAATGAGTCTCTCTGTTTTTTCTCTCTGTATTTTTTGAAAGTTATTTTTATTTTTGTTTGTTTAAATTCAATAATTTTGGGGGAAATGGGTGGTATTTGGTTACATAGACAAGTTCTTTAGTGGTGATTTATTTTGGTGCAGCCGTCACCCAAGCAGTGTACACTATACCCAATGTGCAGTCTTTTATCCTTCACCCACCTCCCTCCCACCCTTACTCCTCAGTCCCCAAAGTCCATTATATAATTCTTACGCTTTTGCATCATCATAGATTAGCTCCCACTTGTGAGAACATATGATGTTCGGTTTTCCATTCCTGTTTTTCTCTCTTTTAGTGGTTTTGTTTCTCTGGAGAACTCTGACTAATACAGAATGCTGTGAAAAGCTTTCAGAAGTAATCAATTTTAGTTAATTAATTTTTATCATAACAAAGTTGACTTATAAAATTGCTTGATGTTCAGTGTTTATTTTACAGGTATTGCAGAATGTTCAGAAATCATTGGATATGCTATGGGTTATGTGATAGGAGCACCACTAGTTAAGGTCCGTGACCAAAGCACTGCTGCAGAAAAGTAAGCATTATTTTTTCTTTTGTTTACATTGTATAAAATATTTACTAAATAGATACCATAGCTTATAAATAAACATATATATTTAATTTGTAATAACCGTGGTTTTAGAAAAATATATGCAAGTGTGACATATACACATATATGTACATATAATACATCTAAAGTATACATCTTAAATATTTTGAAGTGTGTAGAACTATACTGTTAACTATATGCGCATTGTTTTGCAATATATATCTAGAACTTTTGCATCTTGAAAAAATACAATCATTGTTCTACTTTCTGTTTCTGAGAGTTTGACTATTTTAGGTACCTTATGAAACTGGAATCATGCAGTATTTGTCTTTTTGTGATTGGCTTATTTCACTTTGAATAATATCCTGAAGTTTCATGCTTGCTGTAGCATATAACAGGATATCCTATTCATTTAAGGCTGAATTATGCTCCACTGTATTATTGTACATACCACACTGGCTTTATTCATTGATTTTTCAATGGACATTTAAGTTGCTTCCAGCTCTTCACCATTGTGAATAATGCTGCAATGAATATAGGTGTACAAATATCCCACAGAGATCCTGTTGTTAATTCTTTTGTATATATACCCAGAAATTGAGTTGCTGAATCATATGGTAATTCTATTTTTCTTATTTTATTTTTTTAAACTTTTATGCTGTTTTTATAGTGACTGCACCATTTTATATTCCTATTTGGTGGCCATCCGAATGGATGTGAGGTGATACCTTATTATGGTTTTGATTTGCATTTCCATGATTATTAGTAATGTTAAATATATTTTCATATGCTTCTTGGCCATTTGTATATCTTCTATTGAAAAATATCAATCCAAGTCCTTTGGACATTTTTAAATCAGATTTCTTTTGTTGCTATTGGGTTGAAGTTCTTTAGATATTCTGAATATTAGCCTCTTTCAAGACATGATTTGCAAATGCTTTCTCCCATTCTGCAGGCTACTTTTCACTTCACCAATTCTTTTCTTTACTGTAAAAAAAAGATTTTAAGTTCTATGTAGTGCATTTGTATGTTTTTGCTTTGCTGTCTGGGCTTTGGGTGTAATATTCAAAAATAATTGTCAAATCCAATGTCATGAATCATTCTCTCTATGCTTTCCTAAAATTCATGTGGAACCAAAAAAGATCCTACATAGCCAAAGCAAGACTAAGCAAAAATAACAAATCTAGAGGCATCGCAGTACTGGACTTCAAACTACTACAAAGCTATGGTTACCAAATAGCATGATACTGGCATAATAGTAGGCACACAGACCAATGGGAAAGAACAGAGAACCCATAAATAAAACCAAACACTTGCAACCAACTGATCTTTGACAAGCAAATGAAAACATTAACTGAGGAAAGGGCACCCTATTCAACAAATGGTTCTGAGATAATTGTCAGGCAACATGCAGAAGAATGAAACTGTATCCTCATTTCTCACCTTATACAAAAATCAACTCAAGATGGATCAAAGACTTAAATGTAAGACCTGATGTCATAAAAATTTTAGAATAAAACGTTGGAGAAACTCTTCTAGACATTGGCTTAGGCAAAGACTTCATGACTAAGAACCCAAAAGCAAATGCAACAAAAACACAGATAAATAGATGGGACTTATACTAAAAAGCTTCTGCACAGCAAACGTAATGATCAGCAGAATAAGCAGACAAGCCAAACATATATACATATTATATATATAATATATATATAAAATGAAATATTACTCATTCATAAAAAGTAGTGAAATAATGGCATTTGCAGCAACCTGGATGGAATTGCAGACCATTATTCTAAGTAACTCAGAAAGGGAAAACCAAACATTGCATGTTCTCACTCATAAGTGGGAGCTAAGTTATGAGGATACAAAGGTATACTATTGATACAATGGACTTTGGGTACTCAGGGGAAGTGTGGGAGTGTGGCAAGGGATAAAAGGGTATAGTGTGCACTGCTCAGGTGATGGATACACCAAAATCTCAGAGGTTACCACTAAAGAGCTTTGCCATGTAACCAAACACCACCTGTTGCCTAAAAACCTATTGAAATAATTTTTTTAAAAGAGAAAAATGGTCATGGATATAGGAATGGTGACTTTGTATCAGAGCACTAACGTGAACTTCTTACCAAGAACAATCTCTAATTAATTATATTCACTAGGAATTTAATATTACTATTACTTATTATCCAAGTGGTCAACAGTAGAAGCCAACCTTGAGTTTCCAATGTGATGCAATTTTGGAAAGACAAGTTGACCATTTGTTGTCAGGCTGATTACACTGGCCCTCTTTTAATGTAGAGGAGACAGTAATTTTCTCTTTACAGGGAAAGATACATATTCTAGACAGGGTTTTTTGTTCTCTACCTGCAGTGTTTCTGCTAGTACCACCATCCACAGACTTACAAATGCCTTATACATCCCTATAATATCTCATGTAATTTTGTTTCTAAGAAATATATGACAAGACAAAGGAAGTTTGACTGTATGATAACTACATAATTCATTGGTCTTACTTTGTACTCCGTTGTCCAGAAACAACTGGCTTGATAGAATGGTGTAATGACTCCATACCCTCAACTGTTACGAAGATATTAATATTTGAAGCTAGATTACTGTCTGCAAGATTCATTTTATGCCTTGATCCAAACAATTCTATGTGGTGCTATCTCACCCATATGGTTGCATGGTTCTGGGAACCAAAGGGTGGAAGTAGATCATCTTATTTTTACATGAAATATTCTACTGGGTGAATTTTTGCTTTCATTTTCTGTACTTTTGAGCTTAATGGGTTTGGAGATCATAACTCCCAATGGGACATGCTTTTGATACATAAAGAAATATAATGTTCTCAGTCAGTTGCAAATTTTAATGACCCTGAATTAACAAGTAGTGAAAGAGAGTCTAGGGAGTGGAGCCAAAGTTGCTGATTAGAAGCAGCTACAAGTGTGGCATTCACAGAGAGGAGCAAAAGAAGTGAATATAGCACTTTCAATAGAAATATCCAAGTACTCACATTAGGACTGATCAAGGAAACAGCTTGACCTACAGAGAATGAAGAAAAGGCAAGGCAATTATCCACCTGGGAGTAACATGGAGCCAAGGGAACTCCCACCCTCAACCTAGGGAAGTGGTGAGTAAATATGTGACTCTGAAAAATGATACTTTTCCTATGGATCTTTGCAACCATTGGATCAGGTGATTTCCTCCTGTACCCACTCCACCAGAGCTTTGGGTCTGACATACAGAGTTGTGTGGAGTCTTGGCAGAGCAACTGCTTAGGCATGCACAGAAACCTGGGAGATTTACCTACTCTGGCTCCAGGATCCCCAGCAAAGATGACTGCAACTCAGGCAAAAAGGGAGGTCTGTACATACCCCTAGGAAGGGGGTGAAATCCAGGGGCTGAGCAGGGTTATTCTGCAGGACCCACTTTCACAGCACCTCACAAGACAAGACCGCACGGGGCTGGAATTCCAGCCAGCCACCTGGCTGAGATGGGAAAGAGTTCCTGGGCAAAGGGGTAAGCCATCATCTTGGTTGTTCAGACAACTCAGCTATTCCAAGCTGAGGGCTTTGCAGAGTCCAAGCTGAGAAGGTTGGAGATGTTATCCCAGTACAACACAACTGCTTTGCCAAGGTGTGGCCAGACAACTTCTTTAAATGAAACCTAGATCCACTTCTCCTCATTGGGTGAGACCTAACAGTGAGGCTTCCAGCCACCCCTGCCCGCATTCAACGAGTAGAGTTCCGATTTCTCCCTGGGATTGAGTGCTGGGGGAAGTGGTAGGTCACTACCTATGCTGTTTGGGCACTCTGCCATTCCAGCCTGTATGCCTTGGAGACCTTAAACCAGTCAGGGGCTGAAGGGCTTCCCCAACATTAGCACAGCTGTTTTACCAAAATGCAGCCAGACTGCTTTTTTAAGTGGGCCCCTGTATATGTTCCTCCTGACTGGGTGAGACCTCTCAACTGGGGTCTCCAGCCACCTCCTATAGGTGTGTTCAGGCCAACAATAGGTTTGTGCCCACCTAAGACAAAGCTCTCAGTGAAAAAAGCAGGCTACCATCCTTGCTGTGAACAGCCTTTACTGGTGATACCTCCAGGTACTGGAAAATATGAGGTGAATTGACCCCCAGAAAATGGCAGCAGCCCTACAGAAAAGTAGCCAGAATGTTAAAAGAAAAAAAAAAAAAAACCCACAAAACTCATAACACAAAATACCCATCCAAAGGTCAGCAGCCTCAAAGATTGAAGGTAGATAAGCTGACAAAGATGAGAAAAAATTAGCACAAAAATGCTGAAAACTTAGAAAGCCAGAGTGTTCCTTTTCTGCAAATGACCGCAACACCTCTCCAGCAAGGTATTGGAGCTGGGCTGAGGCTGAGATGGCTGAAATGACAAAAGTAGGCTTTAGAATGTGGACAAAAATGAAATTCATTGAGCTAACGGAGCACATTGTAACCTAATGCAAGAAAGCTAAAAATCATGATTAAACAATGCAGGAGCTGACCGCCAAAGTAACCAGCATAGAGAAGAACATAACCAACAGCTAAAAATCATGATTAAACAATGCAGGAGCTGACAGCCAAAGTAATCAGCATGGAGAAGAACATAACTGATCAGGTAGAGCTGAGAAACATACTACAAAAGTTTCACAGTGCAATCACAAGTATTAATAGCAGAATAGAGCTAGCAGAGGAAAGAATCTTAGAACTTGAAGACGATCTTTATGAAATAAGTCAGACACACAATAATAGAGAAAAAATAATTAAGGAATGAACAAAACCTCTGAGAAATATGGGATTATATAGAGACTGACTCTGTGACTGATTGGGGTACCTTAAAGAGATGAGGAGAATTGAAACAATTTGGACAGCATGTTTCAGGATATCATCCAGGAGAACTTCCTCAACTTAGCTAGAGAGGCCAACACTCAAATTCAGGCAATGCAGAGAACCCCAGTAAGATACACCGCAGAAGATCATCCCCAAGACACGTAATAACAGGATTCCCTGAAGTCAAGATGAAAAAAAAATGTTAAGGGCAGTCGGAGAGAAAGGCCAGGTCACCTACAAAGGGAAGCCCATCAGACTAACAGTGGACAGCTCAGTGGAAACCCTGCAAATCCAAATAGATTTTGGGGGGACAATATTGAAAATTCTTAAAGAGAATAAATTCTAACCCAGAATTTCATATCTTTCCCAACTAAGCTTCATTAAGTGAAGGAGAAATAAGATCCTTTTCAGACAAGAAAATGCTGAGAGAATTTGTTCACAGTAAACCAGCCTTATAATAGCTTTTAAATGAAGCACTCAATATGGAAAGGAAAAGGAATTAACAGACACTACAAAAAGACACTGAAGTACAGAGACCAGTGACACTATGAAGCAATTACATAAGCCTGCAAAATAACCAGCTATCATCATGATGGCAGAATCAAATCCACGTGTAATAATAAAAATATTAACCTTAAATATAGATGGGCTAAATGCCCTGATTAAAAGACACAGAATGGAAGGTTGAATAAAAAACCAAGACCTATTGCTATGCTGTCTTCAAGAGACCCTTCTCACACGCAAAGACACACAAAGGATCAAAATAAAGAGATGGAGAAAAATCTACCCAGCAAATGGAAGACAGAAAAAAGCTGGGGTTGTAATCTTAGTTTCTAACAAAAAAGGCTTTAAGCCAACCAAGATCAAAAAAGACAATGAAGGACATTGCATAATGGTAAAGGGTTCAATTCAACAAGAAGACTTAACTATCCTAAATATATATGCACCCAATACAGGAGCACCCAGATTTATAAAGCAAGTTCTTAGAGACCTTTGAAGAGACTTAGACTTCCACACAATAATAGTGGAAAACTTTAACACCACACTGACAATATTATACAGATCATTGAGATAGAAAATTAACAAAGATATTTAGGCCATGAACTCAGCTCTGGATCAAATGGACTTAATAGATATCTACATAACTCTCCACCCCAAAACAATAGAATAAACATTCTTCTCATTGCCACATGGAACTTTCACTAAAATTGATTACATAATCAGAAATAAACCACTTCTCAGTAAATGCAAAAGAACTGAAATCATAACAGGTTCTTGGACCACAGAACAATCAAATTATTTATAGAACTGAAGACTACAAAATTCACTAAAAACCATACAAATGCATGGAAATTGAACAACGTGCTCCTGAAGGACTTTTAGGTAAAAAATGGAATAAAGGCAGAAATCAAGAAGTTCTTCGAAACTAATGAAAACAAAGATACAACATACCAGAACCTCTGGTACACAGCTAAGGAAGTGTTAAGAGGGAACTTTAGAGCCCACATCAGAAAGCTGGAAAGATCTCAAGTTAACAACCTAATAATCAAACTGAAGAAACTAGAGAACTAAGAGCAAACAAACCCCTAAGCTAGCAGAAGATAAGAAATAACCAATATCAGAGCTGAACTGAAGGAGACAGAGACATGAAAAACCCTTAAAAATATTTTAAAATCCTGGAGCTGGTCTTTTGAAAGAATTAATAAAACAGATAGACAGCTAGCTAGACTGATAATGAAGAAAAGAGAGAAGATTCAAGTAAACACAATCAGAAATGATAAGGGGGATATTACCACTGACCCCACAGAAGTACAATAGTAATCAGAGACTGCTACAAACATCTTGATGCAAATGAACTAGAAAATCTAGAAGAAATGAATTAATTCCTAGACACATATGTCCTTCCAACACTGATTCAGAAAGAAATTAATCCCTGAACAGACCAATAACAAGTTCTGAAATAAAGGCAGAATAAGTAGCCTATCAATCAAAAGAAGCCCAAGACCAGGCGAATTCACGGCAAAATTCTACCAGTTGTACACAGAAGAGCTAGAACCATTCCTACTGAAACTATTCCAAATAATTGAAAAGGAGAGCCTCCTCCCTTACTCACTGTATGTGGCCAGCATCATCCTGATACAACAATTTGGCAGAGATACAACAACAAAAAAGAAAACATCAGATCAATATACTTGATGAACATCAATGCAAAAATCATCAACACATACTGGCAAAACAAATCTAGCAACACATCAAAAAGCTTATACACGATGATCAAGTAGGCTTCATTTTTGGGATGCAAGGTTGGTTCAACATATACAACTCAATAAATGTGATTCATCGCATAAACATAACTAGAGACAAAAACTACATGATTATCTCAATAGATGCAGAAAACGTTTTTGATAAAATTCACCATCCCTTCATATTAAAAATTATCAATAAATTACATATTAAAGAAACATAATTAAAAATAATAAGAGTCGTATATGACAAACCCACAGTCAATATCCTACTGAACCGGCAATAGCTGGATGCATTTCCCTTGAAAACCAGCACAATACAAGGATACCTTCTCTCACCACTTCTATTCAACTTGGTATTGAAAGTTCTGAACAGGGCGATCAGGCAAGAGAAAGAAACAAAGGATATTCAAATAGGAAGAGAAAAAGTCAAACTATCTTTGTTTGCAGATGACGTGATCCTATATCTAGACAACTCTATCATCTCAACTCTAAAGCTTCTTAAGCAGATAAGCAATTTCATCAAAGCCTCAGGATAGAAAATCAACATGCAAAAATTGCTAGGATTCCTATACATCACCAACAGGCAAACCAAGAGCCAAATCATGAATGAATCCCCATTCACAATTGCCACAAGAAGAATAAAACACTTAGGAATACAGCTAACAAGGGAATTGAAGGATCTCTTCAAGGAGAACTACAAACCAATGCTCAGAGAAATCAGAGAGGACACAAACAAATGAAAAACATCTCATGCTCACAGAGAAGAATCAGTATCGAGAAAATACCACACTGACAAAAGCAATGTTCAGATTCAATGCGATTCCCAGTGACATTCTTCATGAAACTAGAAAAAAACTATTTTAAAATCCACACGGAACCAAAAATGAGCCCAAATAGCTAAGGCAATCCTAAGCAAAAAGAACAAAGCTGGAGGCATCACACTAACTGACTTCAAACTATACTACAGGGCCACAGTAACCAAAACATGGTATTAATACAAAAACAGACACATGAACCAATGGAACAGAATAGAGAACCTAGAAATAAGACCACATACCTACAACTGTCTGACTTCTGACACAACTGACAAAAACAAGCAATGGAGAAATGATGCCCTATTTAATAAATGGTGCTTGGAGAGCTGGCAAGCCATATGCAGAAACTGAACCCCTTCCTTATGCCATATACAAAAATTAACTCAAGATACTTGTGGGTATACAGCCTTATTTCTGAGCTCATTCTGTTCCAGTGGTCTATGTGTCTCTTTCTGTACCAGCACCATGTTGTTTTGGTTACTATAGCCTGTAGTATAGTTTGAAGTCAGGTAGTGTGATGCATCCAGCTCCATTATTTTTCCTTAGGATTGCCTTGGCTATTTGGTCTCTTTTTGGTTCCATGTATCCCTGTAGTATAGTTTGAAGCTGGATATCATGATGCCTCCAGTTTTGTTACTTTTTTTTAAGAGAGTCTCACTCTGTCGCCCAGACTGGAGGGCAGTGGTATGATCACAACTCACTGCAGCCTCAGTTCCTGGACTCAGGTGATCCTCCCACCTCTAGAGTGGCTGGGACTACAGGTATGCATCATCACACCAGGATAATGTTTTTGTATTTTTGGTAAAGATAGGGTTTAAAAAAATTATAACTTCATATATACCATATACAAAAATCAACTCAAGATGGATTAAATACTTAAATGTAAAGCCTAAAGCTATAAGAACCCTAGAAGAAAACCTAGGCAATATCATTCCAGAATAGGCACAGGTAAAGATTTAACGATGAAGACACCAAAAACAATTGCAAAATAAGCAAAAATTGACAAATGAGATCTAATTAAACGAAAGAGCTTCTGCCCAGCCAAGGAAACTATTAACGGAGTAAACAGACACACTACAGAATAGGAGAAAATTTTGTCAAACTATGCATCTGACTAAGGTGTAATATCCAGCATCTGTGAGGAATATAAATTTACAAGAAAAAACAAACAGCCCCTTAAAAAGTGGGCAAAGGACAGGAACAGACACTTCTTAAAAGAAGACATACATGTGGTCTACAAACATATGTAAAAAAGCTCACCATTGCTAATAATTAGAGAAATGCAAATCTAAACCGCAATGAAGTCCTATCTCACATCAGTCACAATGATTATTAAGAAGTCAAAATATAACAGATGCTGGTGAGGTTGTGAAAAAAAGGAACTCTTTTACACTGTTGGTGAGAGTGTAAATTAATTCACCCATTGTGGAAGACAGTGTGGTAATTCCTCAAAGACCTAGGGACTGAAATACCATTCAACCTAGGAATCCTATTACTGGGTATATACCAAAGATAGACATCATTCTATTTAAAAGACACATGCATATGTATGTTCATTGCAACACTATTCACAACGGCAAAGACATAGAATTAACCTAAATTCTCATCAATGATAGCCTGGACAAAGAAAGTGTGGTACATATACACCATGGATACTATACAGCCATAACAATGAATGAGATCATGTCCTTTGCAGGGATATGAATGGAGCTGTAGACCATCATCCTTAGTAAACTAATGCAGAAATAGAAAACCAAATACCGTATGTTCTCACTTATAAGTGGGAGCTAAATGATGAACATACATAGAGGGGAACAACAGACACTGGGGCCTACTGGAGGGCAGAGGGTGGGAGGAGGAAGAGGATGAGAAAAAGTATCCAATTGATACTAGGCTTAATACCTGGTTTATGAGATAATCTGTAGAACAAACCCCTTTGACACACATTTACTTATTTAACAAACCTCCATATCCTGCACATGTAGCCATGAACTTAAAAGTTAAAAAAAGAGAATCACAATACTAACTAATGTGAATATTTTGAGTTACTGGTTGGGGAGGAATGGGTTTCTGCTATATAACAGAGACAGTCATAACTTTGAAATCCAGGGGATTTACCTGATTCTTAGTATTCACATTGCCCAGTAATTCTCTTTAAATAACTGCCTCAACTTATTAAAGAAAATACCACTAAGGTTCAGATCCTATAGGAATAGGACAATAGTTGGGTCACCTCAACAGGTGAAGTATCCTTTCCAACCAAGGTGCTAGCTGAGGGTAAGGCATTCATACAACAGGTGGTAAAAGAAGGCAGATGTGATGGTAAACTTAGACCTTGTCACTAATAATGATGCAGGGATGGTGGCAACTAGGCTTTGTGTTAATTTCCTTCTAATTTTTATTCTTCTAGGTTATATGATGAGCCCTGGTAGTGGTAACTATTTTAGATGCAATACCTTTGTCTCAAGATGCTTGAGACAAATAATTTGAGGTAAATACATGAGTACACACTATAAATTTGAGAGATGATACTAGGAAGCATGATAGGGTAGTGGGGAAATAAGCAAGGGAAGATAAAAAAGACAATAAAGTGTTCATTATATTGAGCAGTTTACTGCTTGAAGAAATTAGTACTCAATCCTGCTGGAGACTCTGGCGGACAGTATAAGATATGAGTTATCCCAGCAGCCACTTAAAGGAGATTGGATATATATCTACTAACTCCTGGAAATTGTTGGTCAAATGATGCTCCTGGGGTTAATATTAACCCCTGGGTATTTCTGACCTGCTTTTTGAGACCTGGGCCAAGCATAGAGTTCCTGCTATTCAAAGTTATTCATTTGCTATACATGAGAGTGATGAATGCCTAGCTGAGATAATACAAATGGGACACTAACAACATCTTCTTACAACAAAGTTTTAGTTTTCAGTTGTAAGTATATTCGAATTGTTAGAATCCCATTATTGTATAGTGGCTGACAGGATTTGGTGTATCTATCTCAAGAACTGTACTCACCCAGGTTTTTTTTTTTTTTTTCCAGCAAAGAACAATAATAGATTTTGAGGTACAAAAGTGATGGATTGGGTTGGATAGCATCAGTTTGCTGCGATTGTTCCACTTTCTACTTTTCTCCACTCTGCTCTGTACCTAAGGAGGTTGACCTATTACAGACAATATTAATGGGCTCCTTTATCATCTAGCTTAATTTTAGGTTTGGCTTGTGAAGAGCATTGGCAAGAGATCTGAGAGCATGAGGAAACTTAAATCTGGATATTTATTCTTTCCTCTCCTTTCCTGATGAATCTCAATGGTTTGGTGGTGTCTCTTTAATAAAGGCTACATTTGTCTTATGACTCTCAGATACAACCACCTGTATAGTTCACTTAAGTTCTGTCTCCTCTTGCCTCTTCAGGCACCTTTTCAGGTGGTAATGGCTCTCTTCTGTTGCGAGATCCAGAATACCATCTTTTCCTATACGGATTTCTTTACACTTTATAGTTCCTTTTATTAAATTACTCAAAGAGAATGTATTGTTAGGACTCAGTATGTATATTAGCCTTCTGTATTTTTTAAGTTTGAATTTGCTGCTTATTTCCTTTCTTATTTTTATATTGGTTCATTATTTCTTATAGATTTATAAAAATTCTTCACTTATTATTATGGATGTTAATTATTTGCTAGATCTGTGACAAATAATTTCTCCCAACCTGTCCTTAAACTTTGCATATGGTATCTTTTATTATACAAACTTTAAAAGTTTTTATATAATCAAATATGTCAATATTTTTCTTTTCATAAACTTTTAATGTTCTTTCTTGCTTAAGATGTTCTTTTTTTTTAAATTTCAATAGTTTTTGAGGAACAGGTGGGTTTTTTTTTATTATGTGAAGAAGTTTTTTAGTAGTAATTTCTGAGATTTTGGTGCATCTATCTCCTGAGAAGTGTACACTCTACCCAGTGTGTAGTCTTTTATCCCTGACCCCCATCCTACCCTTTTCTGCTAGTCCCCAAAGTCCGTTACACTTTTCTTATGCCTTTGCATCCTCATAGTTTAGCTGTCACTTAGGATTGAGAACATATGATGTTTGATTTTCCATTCCTAAGTTACTTCATTAGAATAATGATCTACAGTTCCATCCAGGCTGCTGCAAATGCCATTATTTTGTTCCTTTTTACAGGGGAGTAACTATCCCATGGTGTATATATACCACATTTTTTTAATCTACTCATTGGTTGATGGACATTTAGGCTGGTTCCATATTTTTGCAACTGCAAGTTGTGCTGCTATAAACATGCATGTGCAGGTATATTTTTCATATAAAGACTTATTTTTCTCTGGGTAGATATCCAGTAGTGGGATTGTTGGATCAAATGCTAGTTCCACTTTTAGTTCTTTAAGGAATCTCTATACTGTTTTCAATAGTGGTCGTACTCATTTACATTTCCACCAGCAGTGTAAAAGTGTTCCCTTCTCACCATATCCACACCAATATCTACTAATTTTTATTTTTAAATTATGGCCATTCTTGCAGGAGTGAGGTAGTATCTCATTGTGGTTTTAATTTTCATTTGCCTAATAATTAGTGATACTGAGCATTTTTCATGTTTCTCAGCCATTTGTATATCTTCTTTTGAGAATGGTCTATTGATGTCTTTGCCCACTTTTTGATTGGACTTTTTGCTTGCTGACTTGTTTGAGTTCCTAGTTGATTCTAGATATAGTCCTTTGTCATGTGCATGGTTTGCAAATATTTTCTCCCACTCTGAGGGTTGTTTGTTTGTTAATTATTTATTTTGCTGTGCAGAAGCATTTTGTTTAGATTTTATCTACTTTTTTTTTTTTTTTTTTTTCTTTTGAGATTTGCTTTGGGATTCTTGTTCATGAACTCTTTGCCTAAGCTAACATCTAGAAAAGTTTTTATAATGTTACCTTCTAGAGTTTTTATAACATCAGGTCTTAAATTTAAGTCTTTGATCCATCTTGAGTTGATTTTTGTATCAGGTGAGAAATGAGGATCCAGTTTCATTCTTCTACATGTTGCTTGCTAATTATCCCAGCACCATTTGTTGAATAGGGTGTCTTTTCCCCAATTAAGGTTTGCATTTGCTTTGTCAAAGATCAGTTGTTTGCAAATATTTGGCTTTATTTATGAGTTCTCTATTCTGTCCCACTGGAATATGTATCTATTTTTATATCAGTAGCATGCTGTTTTGCTGACTATAGCCTTGTAGTATAGTTTGAAATCAGGTAATGTGATGCCTCTAGACTTGTTAGTTTTGCTTAGTCTTGCTTTGGCTATATAGGCTCTTTTTTGGTTCCGTATGAATTTTAGGAGTGTTTTTTTTTCTAGTTCTGTGACTAATGGCATTGGTACTTGGATGGAAATTGCATTGAATCTATAGATTGCTTTTGGCAGTATGATCATTTTCAAAATATTGATTCTACCCATCCATGAGCATGGAATGTGCTTCCGTTTGTGTCATCTATGATTTCTTTCAGCAGTGTTTTGTAGTTTTCCTTGTAGAGGTCTTTCATCTCCTTAGTTAGGTATGTTCCTAAGTATTTTATTTTACTTTTTGCAGCTGTTGTAAAAGAGATTGAGTTCTTGATTTGTTTCTCAGGTTGGTCAGTGTTAGTGTATAGAAGTGCTACTGATTTATGTACATTGATATATTATCCTGAAACTCTACTGAATTCATTCATCAGTTCTCATAGCTTTTTGGATGGGTCTTTACAGTTTCTAGGTATATAATCATATTATCAGTGAACAGCAACGTTATGGCCTCCTCTTTACTGATTTGGATGCCTTTTATTTCTTGTTTAATTGCTCTGGCTAGGACAAGAAGTTCTTATGCTCTATAACATTATTAAAATATTTGACCATATTTTCTTCAGTACTTTTGTAAATGTGTTTGTATGTTTATATTTAACTTTCAATTTCAGTTTATTTTTGCATGTAAGACACATGGGCCAAGATTCTTTTTTTCTTCAAAATGATATCTAATTGCATTGATGGCATTTATGTATCATTATGTGATTTTTATGGATATTAAATACCATCTTCATCATAAATTAAATTTACCTGTATCCATAGATTTTCTTCTTGTTCCGTGTAATCTGTTTCCTGATATACATTTCTATTCCCATGCCAATAGTACAATGTTTTAGTTATTTAAACTTTATTGTATAGTTTGCTATTTAGTAGGAGAAGTACCTATTTATTATTGTTTTTCATCCAACATTGGGGCCCTGTTTGCAAAATGACTCTTCCATCTAAATTCTATAATCTCAGGTTTTAATCAAAGCATTTTGATTTAAATTACTTGAATTTATGGACCACATTAGGACTGTTATCTTTGCATACATATGATATGCTACTCTATTTTCTCTGTTCTTCCTTTATACCCTTCAATAAAATTTTATAATTTCCTTTATTGAACATATTTCATTAAGCCTATTCTTAGGCATTTCATACTTTTTAAAATATTGTGTGTGGAATCTCCATATTTTATATGTAACCTTTATATTGTTTTCCCCAATTGATAGGTTTTTTTTTTTTTAGTTGATTTCCCTACCTCTTCTGGGTACACAATTATATATACATGTGTAATGNCCCAATTGATAGGTTTTTTTTTTTTTAGTTGATTTCCCTACCTCTTCTGGGTACACAATTATATATACATGTGTAATGATCATATGTAATATAATGTATACGGTTAGAATGCATAGCTGGGTTCAAAAGTGAAAAAAAAAAAAAAACTCCTGAATATGATAATCAATGAGGAAACATGCAGCCCTAGTAACAATCTGGAATTGAAAGTCCTTGAGTGTAGCATATGCAGATATGTATGACAAGTGGGTAATGGAAATAAAGACTACAACCCTATGAAAAGTGGAATTTCTATTCCTTAATAATGCTTGCAGTGGATAATGAGTTGTCCCATCAGTGAATAAGGCTGTATACATTCTATAAAACACAAGGCCTATAAGCAAGTTACTCACCAGGTCTTGGCTGGCAATAGAAACACTCATGAAAACCCAGCACTTCCAAAACTATGTTTACTGTCAATGTAGGCATTTTCCCGCAATGGCTGTTTGGAGGGGGTCTTAAATGTGTGCAGAGTGGAAGACAATGGTGTCTATGTATTAATCAACTTCACCTAATATCCTCCCTAAATGACAGAATAGCTTTACAAAATTCTCATAAATCCATGGCTTCAGTATTAACTGAAGACAAAGTAGGCTTAAACTGCAAAATAATTATGACTAAAAAGAGAATAATAACAAATCCCAGCATAGGATCCTTTACTTTCCCATATCACCTTCCCCACTGCAAGGCTTTATGGTGAGCAAAGGCAGATGAATAAAAATTGCAGAGAGACAGAAGACAGAGAGGTTAACAAAGGGTTCTACGGGTGAATTTGGAATAATAACTAGAAGGATACATTCACACTAAATCTGAGAGTTCAGAGAAGGGACTAGAAGAAAGGGATTTCAATGTATTTGTAACTGAAAGGGTTAAATGCCATAAAAGGTTTCAGTTGTGCAACATAAAGGGCCAGGCTTGCCATAAAGGTCTAAGTGCTTGATTTTTAAGAATGATTTTAAAGGAGAGAGAAGATTTAAAAAGATAGTGTTCCAAATATATAGCTTCTGGTGAAGAAAGAAAAGTTTAATAGGAACAAACAAGTACCTTTTGTGAGTATTTGAGTGAGTACTTTTGTGTCTACCAAGTGATACCAAGGAAAAGAAGGAAAAGGGGAAAAATTAGAATCCTATAAGACAAAACAGAAGCATATAATTGGGGACTCACAATTACTCCCTTTCAACAAAACAAACAATAGTGACAAATTAACAAAAAGTTTCATTTGTCTCACTCTCCAACCCTCCCTCCCTCACTCTCAGGTTTTCCACTCTGATTATGGTTTTGTTGTAATAAAATACCTAAAGTTGATTTTTTTTTTCATTTTCTCTATTAAAGCACTACAAACAATGATGATCCAGATTGGAAATGGACTTGGTGGATTATTTTTCTTTATGCCGCTCTTGTTGCATGGTGTATGTTAATCCCATTGTCATGCTTTCCAAACAATATGCCAGGTGACTATAAAATGTCATTTACTAAATTAGAGGATAATAGTTTCTTCGTCCATAGTTCTTCTTCTCAGAAAATAACTATACTACATTTTAAAAAAAATGAGTATGCCTCTTGCTGTAGTCGTTTGTAATAGAGATAGAGTGTCAAATGCTAGTGTTATTTAAGCAAATAAAGCAGCATTATAGCCAAATATTATTTGATTTGTGTGCCAGAATTTCTATTTCTTTAGGGTTTTTTTTGTTTGTTTTATTTTTATTTTTTGAGGTGGAGTTTTGCTCTTGTTACCCAGGCTGGAGGGCAGTGGCGCGATCTCAGCTCACCGCAACCTCTGCCTCCTGGGTTCAAGAGATTCTCCTGCCTCAGCCTCCCGAGTAGCTGGGACTACAGGCGTGCACCACCATGCCCGGCTAATTTTTGTATTTTTAGTAGAGACGGGGTTTCACCATGTTGACCAGGATGGTCTTGATCTCTTGACCTCATGATCCACCCGCCTCAGCCTCCCAAAATGCTGGGATTACAGGTACGAGCCACCACCCCTGGCCTATTTCTTTAGTTTTGAGATAGAGTCTTCCTCTGTCACTCAGGCCGAGTGCAGTGGTATGGCCACAGATCACTGCAGCCTCAAACTTCTGGGTTCAAGTCATCCTCCTGCCTCAGCCTCCAGAGTAACTTGGACTAAACGTGCATGCCACCATGCTCAGCAAGTTTGAAAATTTTTTTTTTTTTTTAAGAGATGAAGTCTTGCTATGTTGCCCAGGCTAGTCTTGAACTCCTGGCCTCAAGCTATCCTTCCACCTTAGCCTCACAACGTGTTGAGATTACAGGCCTAAGCCACTACAACTGGCCCAGAATTTCATTAGAATTAGTGCATATTTTTGGTTCTCATTATTTCCTTTAAAAATGCTTTATATCTAGAGTTCATAGGTTGTCTTGTAAACCGAAGCATATTTAAATCTACTTATGCATCATTTACTGTATGGACTACCTCAGAATTGTTGTAAGATCCAATGATAACTGTTAAAATTTTCTTGAAAACACTGAAAAGTACTTGTAAAGTCAAATAAATCAAATACTCTTCTTATTTAGTACACTTCATTGGCACAAAATAGTTTTAATAGTATCAAAGATTATTCTCTTATATTTTAGAGCAAATTGGTAGCCGTTTGCCAAGTGTGGCTATTTAAATTTTAAAATAAATTAAAATTTTATTCACTCAGTCATAGGAGCTGCACTTTTAGTATTTAATAGCCATATGTAGCCAGTGGCTACAGTAATGGACTGTGCACATATGGAAAGTTTTCATTATCACAGAATGTTCTTCAGGAAAATACTGTTTTAGAAGACTGTGTCTTGGCCGGGCGCGGTGGCTCATGCCTGTAATCCCAGCACTTTGGGAGGCCAAGGCGGGTGGATCATGAGGTCAAGAGATCAAGACCATCCTGGTCAACATGGTGAAACCCCGTCTCTACTAAAAATACAAAAAATTAGCTGGGCATGGTGGCATGTGCCTGTAATCCCAGCTACTCAGGAGGCTAAGGCAGAAGAATTGCCTGAACACAGGAGGCGGAGGTTGCGGTGAGCCGGGATCGCGCCATTGCACTCCAGCCTGGGCAACAAGAGCGAAATTCCAACTCAAAAAAAAAAAAAAAAAAAAAAAAAAGACTGTGTCTTTTGATTAATGAGATTGACTTTAGCTTGTTAAAAAATAGCTCATTTGTCTTTTCAAGATTAACTGAATTTATTAGGGTGTGTAGGTGTGTTTTACATATGGGTTTTAGTTATTTGAATATGTCATAAGATATTTTTACTTGTTAATATATAGGCTCAACACAGATAAGAGCTGGGAAACGTAAACGGCTTCATTTGTTTGACAAAAAACATAAAGATCTGGAACTTGGAATTCGTATCAAGGATTTATTTGCTGGCCTTTGGGTAAAGTAAAACAAGCCAACTAAGTTGACCTGTGTAATTTTCTAATAGTGAACTTACGAAAATACCCGTAAAGGGTTTAATCTAAATCTGGGTGAAACTTTTGAGGTCTTTGAACTAACTTATTCACTTTACAGATGATAAAAAATAGGACTGACCTTGCTAATAACTTGACTAGTGTCAGCGATTGGCACCAGGTACTTTCCTTCTATTTCTCTTAGTTTTATATTATTTTATGTTTACTTTTTCTCTGCAGAAAGAAATCAAGCATTTAATGGGATGACATGTATGAATCAACATTATCTTTTTATTATGTTTAAGTGACCCAGAAGAGAACTCTAGAAGTTGAAAAATAGTCCCACAAACATAATATTTTGTGGAAAATATTTCAATATTAAATGAAGAAAATCTTTGTTTTTCTAACTGAAACAAGGTCTATAATACAGATATTATGGAGTTTAAAAACACCAACTTTTAAATAATGATTTGACTTTCCATTTGTTTTCTCTTCTGCTATTCATAACTTCATCTTTTCTGTTGTTTGCAGAATTGTATTTCTCATATATAAATTGTATCAAGTCATTTCTCAGATTACTTGGTAGATGAATTTCATACTTTTTAATAGGACTTTCAAGATCCTTCACAGTAGCATTGACTAAATTTTCCTATCCCATTTCCTTAGACATTTATTCCTCTCTCCCCCACATTCCAGCCACTTGGTCTTTCCTGACACATTAGGTAATTTTTATAGTCCTGTAATTTAGTAGAATGCTAATCCCTCTATTTAAAATGTCCTTCTCTCTCTTCTCTATTATATATAAAAAAAAAAAACATTTCTCAAATCTTACCTTATATTCCCAGGAAAAATGAGTTTCTCCCTCCTTAATACTTTGATAGACCTTTGTTATAATGTTTTGTGTATATATATATATATATATATATATATACACACACTTTTGTTATACTGGTTTAATACTAAAACAAATGTGTATGTTGTATAAAATCCAAAATTTATTTACTTGTTTCTATTCTGTGTTTTTCTTTCAATCAGATCATAAACCAATCATCCCAATTGGTTACATTTAATTCAGATTTTTATTTAATTTTTTATCAAATTATTACATGTACATATATTGTAACAATGCAGAAGCCAGTTAGTTATAATCTCTTTCATATTGGTAAAAATTAATACACAATTATTAAAAACACTTCAGAAAATTTAAACATGAATGTTTTAAAGGCTTTTTTTTAAGTTTAATACCAGAAAAGAAAAGAAAAAGGGCCAATTCCAATGCTTCTCTCTTGGAAATGGAGCATTTTATTATTATTGCTAGACAGGATGTAAAATAATATAATGCCTAGCAACAATCTTAGACTTCTGACTAACATCTATTTGAGTAGATACCTAGAAGATATCTTATTTCTTCTTAAAGTTTATCAGAAGGTGGAACTTTTCGAATTGCAGAGCAAGAAACATGGAAAATCCTTACCTCCAAGAGGTGGTGGTAAACTGGCAGAATTGTCAACAACTATTTTGAAAGTCTGGAAAATAAGTAAAGGCATACAATAAATTGAAAGCATTTATTCAAGAGTTATTGAACATTGGCTAGAAGAGTAGGCTCTGTGACATTTAAATTTGGGACTGTATCCACTGTCTTTTCTTCCCTTCCTGTCCTCTATGTCTTGGTAACAGAGAAGGCTATTTTCTTTGATCTAGAAAATAAGAAAACTAAAAAGCAGTAGTATGAGAATTTTAATTTGCTAAAGGCCAATTGTCTTCCTGCCATTTGAGGTGTTTGCTCTAATTTGGAGCTCCTTGGAAAAGTCCTGGGACAGCAATTACAATATTAGTGGCAAATCTTTGGAAAAGGCCAACATCACAGCTACCAAAGGCAGCAATACTGGTTAGGGTAAACAGTAAACCAGCTGAAAATGTAAAAGATATATATGGCCAATGATATTGGGCTTTGAAAGCTCTAATACATTCTTGGGGATCTGTTCACATGCTCAGGAGAAGTCAGAGATGGCCCCAGTTATCTGCTGGTTCTTGGCTGACCACAAGTCCCTACATAAACAGAAAGTGGAAGTCAAAGCAGATTGTAAACTGCCTGAAGTTTGAATATGTGATCCAATCCATGTACGGTCCCCTCAGCAAAAAGTGGAAGCCCTACTGACCCAAGATATTTAAGTAAAACCCCAGCCCAATTATTGGGTGGACATCAAGGTGTACTGACCCTAGGGTGACTCATGGGAAGCCAGGCTTAAAAATGAAGAAAATAATTGAAAGTAGAGCATAGACTTCAGTGGCTGCACACTCTCAGGGAGACATAATTTATTTAATTAGTCCTGAAAAGCAGTAAGCAAAAGACAGAAAACAGCAACAACGCAACTCCTGAGGGTGGGGAAATCAGAATCCAGAAAACCTACAACATATTATTTAAAGTGTCCAGTTTTCAATAAAACCTCAGGAAAAATGCAAAGGAAGAAGAAAATGTGACCCATATAATGAAAAAGTCAGTACAAACTATCTTGAAAAAGTCAGTACAAACTATCTCTGAGGTGGCTCAGATGTTGGATATAGTAAACAAAAATTTCATGTAAACTATTATAAATATGTTCAAAAGAATTTTTAAAATGTTTGTTTTTTTTCTTTTTCTTTTTTTTGAGACAGGGTCTCACGCTGTCACCCAGGCTGGAATGCAGCAGCACGATCACGGCTCACTGCAGCCTCAGTCTTCCTCAGCCACCTGAGTAGCTGGGACTGTAGGTGCACATCACAATACCCAGCTAATTTTTAAATTTTATGTAGAGAAATCTCACTATTGTTGCCCAGGCTGGTCTTGAACTTGGCTTATGTGAGATAGCTCTGATTTTAGATTAGGGAAAGAATTGTACAAAAAATTAGGGGAAACTATGTAACCAAAGTTTACTTTTATCTTGAAAAAGAGTGGAAAGTTGACTAGAAAATACGAAAACTAAAAAAGCGTAGTAAGAGAAGCTTAATTTGCTAAAGGCCAATTGTCTTTCTCTATTAATTCTATGGTTCTACCGCTCCTCATATGACACTTGGTTTGGATCATTTTCTTGAAATCCAATGGCTGTTTAGAAACTCCTGACATAAGGACTACTAGAAAATCATTTCAACAAAGAAATCATATATCACCATCATTATAAGACTTATTGACTAGGAGCTTGTTTAAATATACTTCTCCTGAGTATCTAGCACAGATCTTAAAAAATAGTCTTTTCTTGTAATGAATTTTTATTAAAGTGAGACAGAGAAGTAGCTATTTTTAGAATGGATTACCATGTTTTGCTGATCATTATTTTTTTTAAAACATTTTTTATAAAAAGGAAAGAGTTTATGAAAATATCAGTAATTTTAATAATTTTAAAGTAGATAAAATACATGCAAGTAAAATAAAATTTAAAAGGCTAAAACAAAGACAAAACATTTAACATTTTAATGAAGTTACAGTATCCACGAGGTTACAAGTTATAAATATAAAAGTAGTTAGAATTAGACTTTAAGATCAGAAAGTAGAACAGAGGATAAAAACAAAAACTATCCCTCTGTAGATGTAAGAATGAAACAGATTAGAAACATTTAGAAAAGAATAAAAACACAAAGTTTGGAGGTTAGGGAAGAACATGGAAAAGAAAAAAGCAAAAAAATGCTGGAGGGAATTTGGTAAGGAGTAAGATTTTACAGAGGAAAAGCTCACTCTAAATGTGTGGAATAAAGAGCTCAACCCTTTTATCATTTTTCTTCATCGCACCTGTCAGTTTTCTGCCTTATCAGAGGAGCTACGTATTTGCAAACTAGGACTCAGATGAACAAGGAAGTGTCAATGAATATTATGATATAAAAAATCTTGTGAACTGTGAAAAACAAAATGAATGTGAGGTATTATTGCTGTGTGACTGTTAATTGTCGACAAAAAAATAAAGGAAGCCGGTGTCCAAATTATTTAGTCATCTTCCTTTTGGTAGTTAAAATAATGAATTTCCTTTGAAAGCAAGTAAATTGCTATTATAGAAGAATCAATGTAAATCTTATTTAAATAACATGATTTTCAAAACTATATTAGAGAGTTCCAAGATGTCTGATTAGAAGCAGCTAGTGTGTGCTGCTGTCGTGGAGAGGAGATAGAGTGGCGAGTAAACACCTACCTTATCAACTGGCTTGTCCAGGAGGACATGTTGGGATTCATCAAGGAAGCAGCATGGCCCATGGAAAAGAGGGAAGAGTGAGACAGGACAGCTGCCCACCTGGGATTGGCGTAGAGCCATAGTAGGCTCCTCATTGAAGGGAAACAGCAAGTAAGTGAGAGCCTCCAAGGTCCCACATTTTTGTCACAACACTTTGCAACCCTGGACACAGGAATTCCCCAAACTGCTCCATCCGGGGCCTCCAGACTGATATGAAGAGCTGCATGGAGCCTGAGCAGAGCTGCTGTTCAGGTACATGCCAAATCCCAGGGGCACTGGACTCTTGAACACCCTATGCCAGCAGCTGTGTTTCTGCCAACAAAGGAGGCCAGGCTCTCTCACATGCCCTCAGAATAGGGACCATATCCACAGTGCTGTTGAGCAGATGGACTGAGGGCCTTGCCTCCACTATACCTCGCCAGACAAAGCCTGCTGAGGTGGGATGCTAGCACAGCCAGCCCATCCCTGCCTGAGCTCTCGGGCTGATAGCAGCTCTGTATATTCCTGGGATGTGGCTCCTGGAGGTAACAGACAGCCTGCCATTTTTGCCACTCTGCTACTCTCAGGCTTGATAGGGAGCAATGAGCTTAAGGACTATTGCGGGCCTCCTGCACAGTGCAGCTTCCTTACATAAAAGCCACCACACTGTTCTCCATATGGAATCCTGCCATTGTGACTCCTCATTGGGCAGGGCCTCTCTTCCTGGGTCACCAGCACAGTCACCCTGCCCCAACCTGAAGCCTTCAGTTGATGATGGCTCTGCACTTCTCTGGGGAGGAAAATCAGAGACACCTCAGCCCCTCTGCCCTTGCTGCTACAGTAGTACTACAGTTACTACTCTTGGGCTAGGAAGAGACAAAGGGCCTGAGGGCTTTACTCACACCTCCAGCATGCTATGGCCACCCTGTGGAGGAACAGGCCAGTCTTTCTTGACTGTGTGACCCCTGCTCACTACCAGGCAGGGTACCTTGGCTTGGACCAGCAACACAGCTGCTTCACCCTGGCTAATCATACCAATTGGCAGCTGCTCTGTGTTTCTCTGGAGAGGAGCCCCAAGAGATAAGTGAAAGGCTGTCTGCCATTGCCACTGCCAAAGTCCTTGCCCCTAGCACCCCCAAGCCATGTAGGGAAGAAAAATCATGAGCTTGCCCCGGGGCTATGGTGCACAGCCTGGAAATGCCAAGCTGAGGTCTGCAGCCAACAGTAGTGGGAAAGAAGCTCACACTCTCAGATCACTGAGAGAGAGCATGGCTGCAAATGCAAGGAAATACAGAGGAGCTGCATGGCTGAGCAAGAGCCCACCTACTGGCCATGATGCTTAAGTGCCATTTACTGGATTGCAGCCCAAACTTCAACACCAAAAATACTTGGCTAATGTACCCCACTACAAAACCAAGCACAGAAATTCTGTCACAAAGATGCTGCACAAAGCCTCGGCTCTCTGAAAACATCCAGAAATGAAATCAACTGACTCTAGTCAAATTATACCATGGTTAAAGGAACATCAGCCCACACACATGAAAAGCCAGAATGTCCTTTTACTTCCAAACAACCTCAG
Source organism: Cebus imitator (assembly GCF_001604975.1). Taxonomy (NCBI): domain Eukaryota; kingdom Metazoa; phylum Chordata; class Mammalia; order Primates; family Cebidae; genus Cebus; species Cebus imitator. The sequence goes on along the minus strand of NW_016107723.1, from coordinate 2,584,405 downwards.
TAGCTCCCCAGCAATGCTTATTCACCAGAATGAAAAGGCTGAAATGACAGAATTCAGAATCTGGATGGAAATGAAGATCTTAGATATTCAGAAGCTGAAACATATCCCAAAGAGTATAAGGAATCCAGTAAAATTATGGAATAGATGAAAGATGAAGTAGCCATTTTAAGAAAGAATCAAATCTAGCTGATATAGCTGAAAAACTCACTGCGAGAATTTCATAACATAATTAGGAGTATTAACCGTCAAGGAGAGAATCTCAGATCTTGATGATCAGTAGTTGGAATTAACTCAGACAAAAGTAAAAAAGAATTTTACAAAATAAATAAAACCTTCAAGAAACATGAGATTGTGTTAATAGACCAAATCTGTGACTCACTGACATCCCTGAAAGACAGGGAGAGAGAGTAAGCAACTTGGGAAACATATTTGAGGATATTGTCCACAAAATTTTCCCAGTCTCACTAGAGGTCAATATACAAATTATGAAATTCAGAGTACCCTTGTGAGATATTATACAAGATGACTATCCCCAAGAGACATAGTCATCAGATCCTCCAAGGTCAATGCAAAATAAAAAATACTTAAGGCAGCTAGAGTGATGGGAAAGGTCACCTAGAAAGAGAACCCCATCAGGCTAACAGTAGACCTGTCAGCAGAAACTCTACAACCAGAAGAGACTGAGGGCCTATATTCAGCATTTTTAAAGAAAAGAAATTAGAACCAATAATTCATATCCAACCAAACAAAGCTTCATAAGCCAAAGAGAAATAAAATCCCTTTTAGATAAGCAAATGCTAAGGAAATTTCTTACCACTCGGCCTGCCTCATAAGAAATTCCTAAGGGGCTGCTAAACATGGAAATGAAACACCATTACTGACCACCACAAAAACACCTTCAAGTACATAGACTATTGACACTATAAAGCAAATACACAATCCAGTCTACATAACAAACAGCTAACTACACAATGATAGGCTCAAATCCACACATGTGAACATTAACCTTGAACAGAAATGGATTATAGTTCCCACTTAAAAGGCACAGACTGTCAAGATGGATAATGAAACAAGTACTTTGGGAGGGTGATGTGGGCGAATCATGAGGTCAGGAGTTCGAGACCAGCCTGGCCAACATGATGAAACCCCATCTCTACTAAAAATACAAAAAATTAGCTGGGTATAGAGGTGGGTGCCTGTAATCCCAGCTACTTGGGAGGCTGAGGCAGGAGAATAGCTTGAACTCAAGAGGTGGAAGTTGCAGTGAGCCTAGATCATGCCACTGCATTCTACCCCAGGGAACAGAGTGAGACTCTGTCTCAAAAAAAGAAAAGAAAACAAACAAAACTTTCAGCAAACTAGGCATCGAAGGTCCATACCTCAAAATAGTAAGAGTCATCTATGACAAACCCATAACCAACATCATACTGAATGAACAAAGTCTGGAAATATTTCCCCTGGAAAACTGGAACAAGACAAGGATGCCCTCTCTCACCATTCCTATTCAACATAGCATTGAAAGTTCTGGCCAGAGCAATCAGACAAGAGAAAGAAATAAAAGGCATATAAATAGGAAGAGAGAAAGTCAAACTGTTTTTCTTTTCTTAAAATTATACTTTAAGTTCTGGGGTACATGTGCAGATAGTGCAGGTTTGTTACATAGGTATACGCGTGCCATGGTGGTGCTTTGCTGCATCCATCACCCCATCATCTACATTGGGCGTTTCTCCTAATGCTATCCCTCCCCAATTTCCCCACCCCCTGCTATTCCTCCCCTAGCTCCCCACTTCCCAGACCCCAGTGTGTGATGTTCCCCTCACTGTGTTAGTGTGTTCTCATTGCTCAACACCCACTTATGAGTGAGAACATGTGGTGCTTGCAAACTGTTTTTCTTTATAGACAATATAATCCTATACCTAGAAAGCCCCATAGTATCTTCCCAGTGGCTCCTAGATTTCATGAACAACTTCAGCAAAGTTTCAGGATACAAAATCAATGTACAGAAATCAGTAGCATTTCTCTACACCAATAATGTCAAAGCTGAGAGCCAAATCAAGAATGCAATCCTATTCACAATAGCCACACAAAGACTAAAATACCCAGGAATACAATTAACAAGGATGTTGAAAGAACTGTATAAGGAGAACTACAAAACACAGCTGAAAGAAATCAAAGACAACATGAACAAATGGAAAAATATTCCATAATCATGAATAGGAAGATTCAATATAGTTAAAAATGGCCATTCGGCCCAAAGCTATTTACAGATTTAATGCTATTCCAAATGAACAACCAGTGAGATTTTTCACAGGATTAGTACAAAAGGAAAAAAACAAAAAAAAACCAAAAACCATTCTAGAATTCATTTGGAACATCATCAACAACAAAAACCCTGAAGAGCCAAAGGAATACTAAGCAAAAAGAGCAAAGCTGGAGGTATGAACTACCTAACTTCAGACTATACTACAAGTCTCCTAAAACAGCATGGTATTGGTACATAAACAAACACATAGACCAATGTAACAGAGTATAGAACACAGAAATAAAGGTGCACACCTACAACAATTTGATCTTCAAAAAAAAGCTGACAAAAACAAGCAATAGGCAAATGACTCCCTATTCAATAAATGATGCTGAGATAACTGGGTAGCCGTAGGTAGAATTGAGACTAGACCCCTACTTTTCACCATATACAACTCAAGTTGGATTAAAGATTTAAATGTAAAATCTAAAGTATAAAAACCATAGAAGAAAATCAGGAAATAACATTCTGGATATTGGCCCAGGCAAAGACATGATGGAGACTCTGAAAGCAATCATGACAAAAACAGAAATTGACAAGTGGGACTTAAACTAAAGCATTCTGCACAGTCAAAGAAACTATCAACAGAGTATACAGAAAACCTACAGAATAGGATACAATATTTGCAAACTATACATATGACAAAGATCCAATATCCACAATCTGTAAAGAACTCAAATCGGCAAGCAAAACAACCCCACCATAAAATGGGCAAAGGACATAGACAATTTTCAAAATAAAACATACATGTGGCCAACAAGCATATGAAAAATGTTTGATATTACATTGTTAGGGAAAATCAAATCAGAACCACAATGAGATACCATTGCACACTAGCAATAATGGCTATTTTAAAAAGTGAAAAAATAGCAGATGCTAGTGTGGTTGCAGAGAAAAGGAACTCTTAAAGCATCGCTGGTGGGAATATAAATTAGTTTATTGTGGAATGCAGTGTGGCAATTCCTCAAAGAAGTTAAAACAGAACTATTTGATCCAACAATCCCATATATGGATGTAAACCCAAAGGAATATAAATTGTTCTATCATAAAGACACATGCATGCATATGTTCATAACAGCACTATTCACAATAGCAAAAACATGGAATCCATGTAGATGTTCACTAATGGTGAAATGGATAAGGAAAATGTAGTATATATGCATCATGGAATACTATGCTACTATACAAAAATGAGATTTTAGTCTTCACGGTAACATGGAGGGAGCTGGAGGCCATTATCTTAAGCAAATTGATGCAAAAACAGAAAATCAAATACCTTATATTGTTACTTATTACTGGGAGCTAAACATTGAGTACACATGGACACAAAGAAGTGAACAATAGCCACTGGGGTATATTTGACGGTAGGGGGTTGAGAGGTGGGTGAGCATTGAAAAACTACCTATTGAGTATTATTCTGATTATCTGGATGACAAAATTTTCTAAAACCACACCCTCACAACACGCGATTTACCCATGTAACAAACTTTAAATAAAAGTTAAAAAATAAAATCAAAGAAAACAAAATTATAGTTATCACTTGTGTTTAAGTCAGAACATTTTATAGTAGTTTTAGTCTCTGAATCATCTCCTAGGCATGACTCTAAATAAACTGATTTTTCTGAAAGCAGAGGAGGTGAAATGCCAACAGAGTTAGCAAAAAAAAATATTTTAATTTGCAATTAGCAGCATTTCCTAGAGGAGATATTTTATTCTGATGGACAGATTTGATGAAGAGAGCCATTACTTACTTTCTATGGCAAATTATGGCTATTTAACATAAAGAATCAAGATCAGGGCAAATAAGTTAAATTAAAAAGTAAAACACTTACAAAGTGCAAAGCGGTTTATTGGTCTCTTTAACTTATGTTTTCCTCCTTTTTGTCTCTAGGGAAATGTCTTTTACTGGCAGGATCAGTGTCCTCTGCCACGCAAACTTGACTAGGGTAGGGAGTAAATCAGTGCTTGAAAGATAAAATTCTAGAAAAAGTTGGGACACTGTATGTCCCACCTTCAATGAACCCTGGTTAAAACTCTACAAACTCTTTCCTCTCTGCAACATTCCTCGGTCTTTATTTCCTCCTCATAGTTTGTTTCTGACTTCTATTAGAGGACTATCCTGAACTTAAAAATACTTTTCTGCAGCCTTTATACCTTATACTTTATATATTTGCTGATCCTACTCTTATTTCAGACTCTTACTAAGTAAGAACATGCAGGAGTGCCTAGCCTAATTGGAAAGCAATCCTAGAAGAGAATAAATCCCTTCCTGTACGGAAAAAAAACCTTGGTTGTAGACAAATTCTGTGATTAACAAGGGCTACCTAATAGCCACAGTACTGTGAGATATGAATGGTAGAAAAGAACTATCTGCTACTGAATAGCACTATTTTGACTTCTCTCTTTGTATATCAGCATCTGTCAGAATTGAGCCTGAGTTTACTGCATAAAACTCTTTGTATATTTATTTGTATATCTCTCTGGCTTTCACTTTTGTCTCCCATATTTATAGTTAAGAAAAGATATAGACCTTTTAAAATGCAGGAAAACCTGGGCATTTTATTGGAAAGGAATCTATGATATTCTTAATATTTGCTATTCTCACAGTACCTTTCAAAATACAGTGGCCAGAAATATTTCCTTGTGTATTGGTTACCATGCTCTGTATAATGTAGTCCAAATGTTTTAGCCAAAACTATTATAGTATTTGGCATCAGCACTTTAGCTCAAGGAAGCAATTTTTAGATTTCCCCTAAACCTGGGAAATGTCCTAATTTGAGAAAAATGTCCAGTAAGAACACCTTGTTGAAGAGTGACTAATCTAGTCAATTCCTTTTTGGGAGGAAAGCATAAATAATAGGAAGAGTGGGAAACTCAAAACACCACAACTTTGATAAACTGACATAGCAAAAATAAAAGTATAAAGGCTATTAAGAAGGAGAAGTAAGTGTGAAAAAAATAGTCATTAGCTAAAATAGACCTAGATGAATATACAATGAGAAGAAGTAAGTTAAATATCTGGGCCTTTGAAGCACTTAAGACTTACTGTGAATGATGTACTTTATGCATGCTGAATTGTTTAGCTATTGAGAAAGTGTATTAGTTTTCTTACTTTCATGTGTAACCTTATGATAAATTGCATCAGTGGAATTAAGAATGTATGTTCCTTTTAAATCTGAAAGAGCTTAAACATGAAAATTATCTAGTGCAGTGATTCTGTGTGATTTCCAGACCAGCAACAGCAGCATCATGTGTGAATTTATTAGATATGCAAATTCTCAGGCACCACTCCAGACTCCAGATTCAGAAATCTGAGTGGGAGCTGCGATCTGTGTTTTATACCATGCAGATAATTCAAGGCACGCTAAAATTTGCAGACAACAATTTTCATAATCAAGTGCAATCATTTAATTTTATAAATTAAGAAATTAATGTGTATTTTTACTGGACACTTGCTATGTGCCAATAGATGAGTATTTTTTCCCAAAAACAAAAATATATGTTACACACACACACACACACACACACCCCAGTGGCTTGAGGATAAGAGCATAAGAATGCATGTTGTATTTGACTCTAAATCCAGAAATCTGCCTACTGTAATGTAATACTTCCCAAAAATGAGATACAGAGAAACTGTGATTTGCTTATTTATGCTCCAAAATCATGCAGACTGATATTTTCATATAAAATCATAAAATATAAACTCTTATTATGGTTAAGTGTGCTTACTATTCAGTTCTCAATAATTATTTTAAAATAAAAGAATATATAACATTTGTGGACTAGAAAAACCTATGAATAAAGCTGTAATTCTCTAATTGATCAATATTTGAATGTACTACATTAAATAAATAGAAAATTAAAGTAAAATAAAAAAACTGTAGAATAAACATAATCATCTATATTTAAAATTAGATAATAAAGTAAAAAGAAAGTATAATCATCAAACTGTAATTCAGAAATTTATTAAACAGATGCTATAAAACTTCATGAAAAAATTAAAATTTTATGCAACATTATTAAAGATGACTGGGATAGATTGAAAGATATGCCATGTTAATGTTTGAAATGACAATCTTCATCTAGGTGAGTTTTCTTAAACAATCTATGAATCCAATGCAATATAATCAATATTGTGGCAAATATTTTATTTTTTAGTCAATGACAAACCGATTAAAAAATTTGTATGGCAGAATAAGGGCATGGATAGCTAAAACAAAGAGCACCGGACCTATTTCATATTAAGACTCACTACAGAAACCACAGTAATAAAAACAGTGTAGCACTTCCATGATATAGATTAATAGATCAATGTAACATAACTGAGAATTCAGCAACAGACTAAATATTGTACATGGGAACTTGCTATGTGATAAAAGAGGCACTGTAAAGTTCAGTAGATGTGATAGCCAATTTGGCTTTTTGTGAAAAAATGATGATGGATTTCTACCTCATATTATGTACAAAGGTGATTTCCAGGTTAATAAAATGTGATTAGATAAAACAACACAGTTAATGTTAAAAATGAAATAAATAGCTTTGTGACATAGAGGTGGGAAAATGTTAAACAAGATTGCAATAGTATTAAATGTGAATTCAAACTTTATGGATTAGATGTATCAAGTCAAGGATTTGTGTTCTATGAAAGAAACTGTAGACCCCATTAATAGATGGGTTTCAGATATCTAAATCCAAGTGATTAATATTTAGAATAAACAATGAATTTTTAGAAAATCTACCCCCAAATTTCAGGAAACCTAGTAAAGATAGAACGAGCCAGTTCATGCACTCAAAAAGAATCCCAAATAGCTAAGAATGATGGAAAGAAAGCCTCAGTTAGATTGGAAATTAGAGAAATAGGAAATAAAGCATTGTGGTACTACTTTATACTGGTCACCATGGCAACATTTTGAAAGCCAGCTAATAATATCAAGTGTGTGTGATTATGTGAGGTATTGTAGTTATCTACTGCTACATAATAAACTATCCCATAACTTATGACTTAAAACAATATAAAATATATTTTGCTCATGAAAATGCAGTTTGGACAGGGCTTATTCCTCTCAACTATACTTGGGGTCAACTAGAGTAGTGGTAATCAACGTTTTTGGCACTAGGGGTCAGTTTCATGGAAGAAATATATTCCCAGGTGGGGGCACTGGTTTTAAGATGATTCAAGCTCATGGCATTTATTGTGCACTTTATTTCTATTATTATTACATACTCACCATAACGTAGAATCAGTGGGAGCCCTGAGCTTGTTTTCCTGCAACTAGACTATCCCATCTGGGGGTGATGGGAGACAGTGACAGATCAAGAGGTGCTAAATTCTCACAGGGATTGTGCAACCTAGATCCCTCATTTGTGCAATTCACAATAGGGTTTGTGCTCCTTTGAGAATTTAATGCTGCTGCTGATCTAACAGGAGGCAAAGCACAGTTTGGATCCCTTACCTGCTACTCACCTCCAGCTGGATGGCTTGGTTCCTAACAGGCCATGAACTGAGCTCCTGTTGTTTCTACAGAGGCTGGGGGATCCTTGAGCTAGAGTGATCAAAGTCTGGAGAATGGAACCATCTGAAGGCTTGTTTGCTCAAATGTTTGTTTTTGATACTGTTTGCTAGAATACCACACATATCCTTTGCATCTGTCCTGGTCTTTTTTACAACATGGTAACTGAGTCCCAAGGCAAGAGTTCTCAGAGTGTGAAAAATCCCAGCAGAAGCCATATTTTCATTTTGCGATCCATCCTCAGAAGTCATAGCATTATTTGTTTCATTGAGACAGTTAGAAGGCCTTTCCAAGTTTAATGAATTTTTATGGGAAAATGACATAGTTCTGCATGGGCGTGCTAAACCAGAAATATTTCTTTGATAAATTTTAGAAAGTACAAGCTAAATGAAGAAAATGGAGCACTGCCATCATTGTGCTGGTGTAGTCATTGTAGAGTAACCTGATACATTCTGAAGAACAATCTAGAGAAATAGTGGAATAAAGTATGCTAAATCCCTATCCCCTAGGAATTTCTTTCTAGGATATGTACTTCTTAGAGACACTCTTATCATTGGACCTTAAGGTACATACACAGGGATATTTAATGCAGCCTAGTTTGTGATAGTAGGCATTTTAAGGCAAGACAAGTATTAAATCCTATGGGAATGAATAAATATGGCAGAATCACACTTCGTAAAATTAGATAGCACTCAAAGCTGAACTAGTTGAAATTTGCAGAATATGATTACACCTAACAGGGGAAGTTTAGGGCCAGAAAAAAAATTTAAAGTAATTAAAAATATGCAAACATAAAATAGCACTAAATATATTTTCAGTGAGATATGGATAACCAAGGAAATACAGTAACTAATTTGAAAGTTTAATATTTTACTATGTTGTTAATTACTCTGTATAGTATAATAGATAATGATAAACCATCACATCTTAATAAGCCTTCTAAATAAGTTTGACAAGTTTGCTAAAATGCAAAATTTAAATAACTTCATTCTTTATATGGATGGGCTTTGAGGAGTAAAATATAAATATTTTCTGCAGTCCTCTTTTTTCTTGAATATTGCTTAAATTTTATTTGTTTTGTGATTTAGTTGAATAAGAAACACTTGCTTAAAAAAAAAGTAGGCGGCTGGGCGTGGTGGCTCAAGCCTGTAATCCCAGCACTGTGGGAGGCCGAGGCAGGTGGATCACGAGGTCAAGAGATCGAGACCATCCTGGTCAACATGGTGAAACCCCGTCTCTACTAAAAATACAAAAAATTAGCTGGGCATGGTGGTGCGTGCCTGTAATCCCAGTGACTCAGGAGGCTGGGGCAGGAGAATTGCCTGAACCAAGGAGGCGGAGGTTGCGGTGAGCCGAGACCACACTATTGCACTCCAGCCTGGGTAACAAGAGTGAAACTCCGTCTAAAAAAAAAATAAATAAAATAAATAAGTAGGCAAGCCAAAGTAAAGAGAAACTCTAGATATCTGGTTAGTGACATCAATTTTTCTCTAATCTGTCCAACAAACTTCCAAGCTCATAAATAAAAATTATAAGTGGTATGAAGAGCAAATCAAAATTGCAATTGTCAAACCTATTTGTCTTTTATAGAATTTGTATATTGTTGCATAATATATTGCTGTTTGGATCTCTACATATCATTTATCTATATATCTATGTATCTATCTATCAATCTATCAATCATCTTTTCAGTTTAGACTGGGAATGGTAATTTTTATAGACAGATCATTAGCATTTGATTCTATCTATTCCTCTTTATCTAATAAAATAATTGATATATAAAATTTTTATTTCAGATTCTGATGAAGAATCCAGTGCTTATATGCCTAGCTCTATCGAAAGCGTCAGAATCTTTGGTTATGATGGGAGCTTCTGAATTTTTGCCTAAATATTTAGAAAATCAGTTTATATTAACACCCACTATGGCAACTGCACTTGCAGGTAGATTTACTTTTATATTGTACCATTTCAAAAATTTTGCACAGTCTTATTGTATGTACTTATGATATACTTGAAATAATATAAGGAATTATATACCTAGATATGATTTATGCAAATTTTACAAATATGAGCACTTTGACATCATTGTGTCAATATTTTTAACATATAAATGCTTGTAAAAACTTCTGTACTTCTCCTTTATCCTATTTCTCTTCATTCTTTTTCACAGGTAATCACTCTTCTGAAGTCAGAGTAAATCATTCCCATGCATGTTTGTACGACTTTACTGCTTATGTGCTTGTCTATACACATCTATTTCTAAAATTTATGTATCATTTTATACATACTCTTCTACCACTTGCTTTTTCATCAAAAATTGTGTTCTTTAGATTTATGTTTATCTATATCTATTTAATGCATTTTAGTTTGCTATTTTATTTTATGATTCTATTTTATGAATATACCATTGTTCATTTATCATCCAATTAATGGATATGTTGTTGACTCCCACTTTTTCACTCATCTAATGCAGTAATGAATAGGCTTGTTGATATCTCTTTGTGTACATTTGTAAGAGTTGATCTAAGTTTAGACATTGAAGGAAAATTGCTATTGTGCACATTTTCTATTTTATGAGATATTGAAAATTGGCTTTCCAAAAGAGGTTGCAAATTGAATTAAATGTTTTAAAGTTTTAGTGGGAAAGTTATAAATGTATTAATTTATTTTAGGGTATAAAACGTCAAGGATACATGTAGTAACTTTTAGGGTAACCAATAAAATAGTAGTAAGAGAATATATTAATATGAAAAAAACTTTAATTATAAAAGAAAGGACAGAGTAGAGGATCCAAGATGGCTGAATAGGAACAGTTTCAGAGTGCAGTTCCCAGCAAGAACAATGCGGAGGGTGAGTGCTCAACGCATTTCCAAGCAAATTTTCACTGCCCACAGACCAGGAGATTTCTGGACCGAAAAGCACGAGTTTTCAGCATGGCTGGTGCTGTGGGTTGTTGCACAGAAACTCACACAAATCTGGGCAGCCATTTCAACTGGCGCCTGGAATGCATGGGAGACAGAGCACAGCACTTGAGCTCCTATAAGGGACAGACTATCTCCTCAAGCAGCTCCCTGACCACCATATACCCAAAGAGACACTTCATAAAGGAGAACTCAGGCTGACATCTGATGGGTATGCTTCTGGGGTGAAGATAACAGATGAAGAAACTGGTAGCAACCCTTACTGTTCTGCAGCCTCCGTGGGTGATCCCCAGGCAAGCAGGGTCTGGAGTGGACCTCCAGCAGTCTTGCAGCAGAGGGACCTGACTGTTAGAAGGAAAACTAATGAACAGAAAGAAATAGCTTCAACATCAACAAAAAGGACATCCACTCAGAGATCCCATCCAAAAATAACCAACTACAAAGACCACAGGTAGATGAAGCCATGAAGATGGGAAGAAACCAGTACAAAAAGTATGAAAACACCAAAAACCAGAATACCTCTCCTCCTCCAAAGGATCACAACTCCTCACCAGCTAGGGATCAAAGATGGATGAAGAATGAATCTGATGAATTGACAGAAGCAGGCTTCAGAAGGTGGGTAATAACAAACTTCTCAGAGCTAAAAGAACATATGCTAAGCCAATACAAAGAAACTAAGATCTAGAAAAAAGGTTAGATGAGATGCTAACTAGAATAAACAGTTTAGAGAAGAATATAAATGACTTGATGGAGCTGAAAAACACAGCACGAGAACTTCATGAAGTATACACAAGTTTCAGTAGCCGAATCAACCAAGCAGAAGAAAGGATATCAGAGATTGAAGATCAACTCAATGAAATAAAATGAGAAGGCAAGAATAGAGAAAAAAGAGTGAAGAGAAATGAACAAAGACTCCAAGAAATATGAAATTATGTGAAAAGACCTAATCTATGTTTGATAGGTATACCTGAATGTGATGGAGAGAATGAATCCAACATGGAAAACACGCTTCAGGATATTATACAGGAGAACTTCCACAACCTAACAAGGCAGGCTGCCATTCAAGTCCAGGAAATACAGAGAAAACACCACAAAGATATTCCTCAAGGAGAGCAACCCCAAGGCACATAATCATCAGGGTTGAAATGAAGGAAAAAATGTTAAGGGCAGCCAGAGAGAAAGATCAGGTTACCCACAAAGGGAAGCCCATTAGACTCACAGCAAATCTCTCAGCAGAAACCCTACAAGCCAGAAGAGAGTGGGGGCCAATATTCAACATCCTTAAAGTAAAGAACTTTCAACCTAGAATTTCATATCCAGCCAAACTAAGCTTCATAAGTGAAGGAGAAATAAAATCCTTTACAGACAAGTAATTGCTGAGAGATTTCATCACCACCAGGCCTGCCTTACAAGAGATTCTGAAAGAAGCACTAAACAAGGAAAGGAACAACCAGTATCAGCCACGCCAAAAATGGACCAAATGGTAAAGACCATTGACACAATGAAGAAAATGCATCAACTAATGGGCAAAACATCAGCTAGCATCAAAATGGCAGGATCAAATTCACACATAACAATATTAACCCTAAATGTAAATGGACTAAATGCCCCAATCAAAAGACACAGACTGGCAAATTAGATAAAAAATCAAGACCCATCATTGTGCTGTATTCAGGAAACCCATCTCATGTGCAAGGATTCACAAAGGCTCAAAATAAAGGGATGGAGGAAGATTTATCAAGCAAATGGAGAGGAAAAAAAAAAGCAGGAGTTGCAATCCTAGTCTCTGATAAAATGGACTTTAAACCAACAAAGATCAAAAGACACAAAGAAGGACATTACATAATGGTAAAAGGATCAATGCATCAAGAAGAGCTAATGATCCTAAATATATACACACCCAATACTGGAGCACCTAGGTACATAAAGCAAGTTCTTAATGATCTACAAAGAGACTTAGATTCCCACACAGTAATAGTGGGAGACTTTAACACTCCACTGTCAATATTAGACAGATCAACAAGACAGAAAATTAACAAGGATATCCAAGACTTGAACTCAGATCTGGACCAAGCGGACCTAATAGACATCTACAGAAATCTCCACCCCAAATCAACAGAATATACCTTCTTCTCAGCACCACATTGCACCTACTCTAAAACTGAGCACATAATTGGAAGTAAATCACTCCTCAGAAAATGCAAAAGAACGGAAATCATAAGAAACAGTCTCTCAGACCACAGGGCAATCAAATTAGAACTCAGAATTCAGAAACTAACTCAGAACTGCACAACTTCATGGAAACTGAATAACCTGCTCCTGAATGTCGACTGGCTAAACAATGAAATGAAGGCAGAAATAAAGATGTTCTTTGAAACCAAGGAGAATGAAGACACAACATACCAGAATCTCTGGGACACATTCAAAGCAGTGTTTGGAGGGAAATTTATAACAATAAAATGTCCACCAGAGAAGCAAGGAAATATCTAAAATCAACATCCTACTGTCAAAATTGAAAGAGCTAGAGGAGCAACATCGAAAATCTCAAAAGCTAGCAGAAGACAAGAAATAACTAACATCAGAGCAGAACTGAAGGAGATAGAGACACAAATAACCCTTCAAAAAATCAATAAATCCTAGAGCTGGTTTTTTGAAAAGGTCAACAAAATAGACAGAATGCTAACCAGATTAATAAAAAAAGAAAAGGGAGAAGAATCAAATAGATGCAACAAAAAATGAAAAAGGAGATATTACCACTAATTCCAAAGAAATACAAACTACCATCAGAGATTACTACAAACAACTGTATGCACATAAACCAGTAAACCTGGAAAAAATGGATAAATTCCTGGACACTTGCACTCTCCCAAGCCTAAACCAGGGAGAAGTTGAAACCTTGAACAGACCGATAACAAGGGCTGAATTTGAGTCAACAATCAATAGCCTACCAACCAAAAAAAGCCCAGGTCCAGATGGGTTCACAGCTGAATTCTACCAGACGTACAAAGAGGAGCTGGTACTATTCCTTCTGAAACTATTCCAAACAACACAAAAAGAGGGAATCCTTCCCAAATCGTTCTATGAGACCAACATCATCCTGATACCAAAACCCATGAGACTCAACAAAAAAAGAAAACTTCAAGCCAATATCCATGATGAACAACAATGCAAAAATCTTCAATAAAATACTGGCAAAATGATTGCAACAGCACATCAAGAAGCTTATCCATCACGATCAAGTAGGCTTCATCCTGGGGAGGCAAGGCTGGTTCAACATATGTAAGCCTATAAACGTAATCTACCACATAAACAGAACCAAAGGCAAAAACCACATGATTGTATCAATAGATGCAGAGAATCCCTTTGACAAAATTCAACAGCCCTTTATGCTAAAACTCTCAATCAACTAGGTATCAAAGGAACATATCTCAAAATAATAAAAGCTATTTATGACAGACGTACAGCCAATATTATACTGAATGGGCAAAAACTAGAAGCATTCTTTTTGAAATCTGGCACTAGACAAGGATGTCCTCTCTCACCACTCCTATTCAGTATAGTATTGTAAGTTCTAGCCAGAGCAATTAGGCAAGAAAATAAAAAATAAAGGGTATTCAATTAGGAAAGGAGGAAGTCAAAATGTCTCTATTTGCAGATGACATGATTGTGTATTTAGAAGACCCTATCCTCTCAGTCCAAAATCTCCTTAAACTAATAAGAAACTTCAGCAGTCTCAGGATACAAAATCAGTGTGCAAAAAACACAAGCATTTCTAGACACCAATAACAGACTTAAAGAGAGCCAAATCATGAGCGAACTGCCATTCACAATTGCTACAAAGAGAATAAAATATATAGGAATACAACTAACAAAGGTTGTAAAGAACCTTCTCAAGGAGAACTACAAACCACTGCTCAAGGAAATAAGGGAGAACACAAACAGATGGAGAAACATTCCATGCTCATGGTTAGGAAGAATCAATATTATGAAAATGGCCATACTGCCCAAAGTAATTTATAGATTCAATGCTATCTGCATCAAGCTACCAATGACCTCCTTCATAGAACATAAAAAAACCACCTTACGCTTCATATGGAACCAAAAGAGAGCCCACATAGCCAAGACAATCCTAAGCAAAAAGAACAAAGCCGGAGGCATCACATTACCTGATTTCAAACTATAGTACAAGGCTACAGTAATCAAAACATCACAGTGCTGGTACCAAAAGAGAGATATAGACCAATGGAACAGAACAGAGGCCTTGGAGGCAATGCCACACATCTACAACAATCTGATCTTTGACCAACCTGACAAAACAAGCAATGGGGAAAGGATTCCCTGTTTAATAAATGGTGTTGGGAAAACTGGCTAGCAGTGTGCAGAAACTGGAAACTGGACCCCTTCCTGGCACCTTACACTAAAATTAACTCTAGATGGATTAAAGACTTAATTTAAACATAAGACCTAACACCATAAAGACCCCAGAAGAAAGCCTAGGCAAAACCATTCAGGACATAGGCATAGGCAAGGACTTCATGACTAAAACGCCAAAAGCATTGGCAACAAAAGCCAAAATAAACAAATGGGACCTAATTAAACTCCAGAGCTGTACAGCAAAAGAAACAATCATTAGAGTGAACTGGCAACCAACAGAATGGGAAAAAGTTTTGCAATCTACCCATCTGACAAAGGGCTAATAGCCACAATCTACAAAGAACTAGAACAGATTTACCAGAAAA
>NW_016107723.1:2563359-2567915 GCF_001604975.1 Cebus imitator | reverse complement strand
ACACAGTCTTGTCTGACTGCAAATTGTCCAAAAAGCCAAAACAGATCAGCTTTCAAGGGCCATAATGACAATTTTTTTCATGAGCAAACCAGGTTTGGGGCACTCTTATTAATAAAATCAACAGAAGTTGAGGAGTAAATCCATTCCATTTGTTTCCTAACATATTTAATTAAGGTTATTATCAATGGATTCCAAGCACCAGTATAAGGCTACATGCAGTATTTACTTTAACCATCCCCTCAAGGTCCTGGATCTAGCCAGCTGAACAAATCTTTCAGCCATCAAGGTCTATCTTAAAACAATCAGGTGGCTTTCTTTTTAAGTTTCTCTACTGACCTTTCTACTTAGCCTGAGGTATTAATCTAAACATTACAAAATACATTAGCAATTGCAAATTCTACCTTGGTAAGAATGAAATTTTGGGCAATTTTATCATCTGTAATAATGTTGATCAGTGAGTGAGGCTGACCAAGAGTGCTTTCCAGGAATGAGTTGGTGTCATTAATTATTTCGAGTAAAGTCAAGCACAAATTTTGCACTACATTTTGTAATTGTATTACTCTCATCATAAAGATAGCTGTAGTAAGGCTGTGTATGAATAGCACACCACTAATCCTGCCAGGAAGCTCCCATTAGTAACCCAGAGTAACTTCATTCTAGAGAAATTTCTTGTATTCCAAGAACTATATGATCAGCTGGTGGTGATGTAAACACTTGATGATCTTTTATGACCACCCCTATGCTCTTGAGTATATTGTTTCTATTTGACAAGTATGGCTTCTTAAATAGTTGTATGCCTGATTTGGTTCATCCCAATATGAGAATATCAGTTCACAAAATCAAAAGATCATTGTAAATTAGGACTTTGGTTTTGACAAGAGGCTAGCAGTAAGCTAGTAGTTGCTTTTCAAATGGTAGCTGTTTTAAGGAGTCAATGAATGTTATACAACAATGGGTATTTCTGAGTGGAACCTATCTCTTTTATCCAGAGGCTCCAGTCTACAAAATTATTAGTCATGGAGATTTGTAGCTCAAGGGGATCATTAAATTTCTAGAACATCAAAGAAGAGAGTATTGCACAGCTTGCTGATCAACTTCAATTTAGGCTTGTGAATTACACTCACTATAAGTTAGCTGATATAAAAGACAAGTAGAAGGCCCAAGACAGACATTTACCATCTCTGATACCCAGTCCAAAGTGACATTAGGCTCCCTTTTGGTTGGAGGGAAGTGAGACGTGTTTTTCCTTGACTTCCAGAGTAATTGAGCATTTTGAATCTGTTTATATAGTCCAGAGATACTTGATTTGCAGTCTTTTGGATTTTGTTGGGATTTATTAGTTACCCTTGCTGGTGAAGGTGTGATAATACCAAAGTTAGAGCCATTGAGTCTGAGGCTTGAGATCTTCTAGCCAACTGAATGTCATCTATCAGTGAAAGATTTAGGCATCAGAAGGTAATAGGAATCACACTAAATTCTTATGCACCTTCTTGTAGCAAATGGCAGAGTAGTTTAGGTACTCCTAAGGAATATCTAAAGAATACTCTAGTATTCTTATTGTAAATGTATATTTATGGTCTTTTGGCATGAATTAGAATTTGTCTTTGTCTTTGGGTACCAATGGGATACAAAATGATGCCTTGGCAAAGTCCAGTACAGTATATTACATGTAATCAGTCTGTGTAGTAGATTTGGTTACATTGCAATGTCTGGAGCAGCCAGGTTTATAGGACTTTGAATTCAGTAGTGATTAATCCACTGTAAACCTCCAGCTCCTGATATCCTTCTCCCCTTCCCTCCCCTCCCCTTTCCTTCCCTTCTCTTTTTTCCTTTTTCCTTTCCTTTCCGAGTTTCACTCTCATTGCCCAGGCTGGAGTGCAATGGCATGATCTCAGCTCACTGTAACCTCTGCCTCTCTGGTGCAAGCGATTCTCCTACCTTAGCCTCTCAAGTAACTGAGATTACAGTCTTGTTACAGTCTTGTGCCACCATACCCAGCTAATTTCTTTCTTCTTTTCTTTTCTTTTTTTTTTTTTTTTGTAGAGGTGGGGTTTCTCCATGTTGGTCAGGCTGGTCTTGAACTCCCAACCTCAGGTGACCTGCCCACCTTGGCCTCCCAAAATGCTGGGATTACAAGCGTGAGCCACCATGCTCAGCCCTGATAACCTTTTACACTGGCCATAATCTGTGTTAAATGAAAATACTGTATCTCTTATTACCCTTGCTACCTTATATATTCAAAGCAGGGACTTTGCTTTCTCCTTCTGGGTTTCTACATTGTTTCTTCTAGGCCCTATGAGAGGAAATAGAGGTACATGCTTGGTAGTAATTCTTGTGTTTTATTATCACTTCTGGAGTTTGACAGCATTCACAGTATAATATTATAAAATTATAAAATATAAATACTAATTATAACTTTAGAAATTGAAGCTACAGCATCAGGAGATTGAGGCTACAACAAAAGTGGATTGAAACTGTCCAGAGTACAACCCACATGTTTACTTCACATTCTTTTCAGGAATGATGAGAGTTCAAATTCTATTCAATGCTTCATCTATAATTTCACACAGGAATTTTATTTGTCTTAGGAAAATCTTCCTAAGAGGTTCACAGCAAAGCTACTTTATATCAGTCAGGACTATAAAAATTTCTGAGGTCTTTTATTGTTTTAAAATGGATCCAAGGTTGGAATAATAGACTGCAAGAGGAGCTGGACCTCCAGTCAACTTAGCTATTGGCTGTTTTGTTTAAACAAGAAATTATGTACTGCACTTTATCATGTCCCAAGAAAATCAGCTAAAGTTTTGATAATTCAACTGGTCTCTGGCCATAGGGCTGTAATTCTTTTTTTGTTGTTTTTACACTCATTTTTACAGCACATTTCTGGAACTATTATCTGTAACTTGAAAGCAGGCGGAATCTTCTGTCTAATGAGAAAAAAAAATAGTAGTAGTTTTACAGTGGGGCAGTCCTGAGGCTGTTGGCCAGATTTACAGGGAAGTCTACTTGCCTAGAGAAGAGTTAATAAGACCTGTGTCACCTTCTGTGGAGCTGTCTTTAAATCTACTTCAGCCCGGAGCTACAGAAAGTCATGTCTCTGTTAGCATTCCATCTTTGTTGTTAAGAGTGCTCAGATGTGTAATGGGTTTGAATTTCATCCTATCTGTTAGCTAACAAGTTAATCTAACTTAGTTTCATGTGTGCTGGAAGAAGACACCAAACTTCTTGGTCAGAGAGGAAATAAAGAGTATGACTCACAGCAATAGCAGTAACAAGAGTTCCTGTCAGTTTTCTGAGCTCCAGTTTCCACAGGGTGATGTGAAAGAAGGCCAGGTGACATCTGTACACACAATGAGTTGTATTACATGAAAGAAATCTTGAGGTTAGGGAACCCAAGTCTTTTATAATGGGCGGTAATTATGCTTGTCTTTGGCTCCAGAGAGAGACATTATACTTGAAAGAGAGTGTCCAGAGGGGACACTCTCTCTGTCTTCCAAAATTCTAAGCGAATTTGCCCTCTGCTCTAAGTGGGCATACTATCCTTATTACCCAAGGCTACTCACTGTATAAATATCTTTGTAAAGATAGTTGAGAACAAAGACAAGTCAGTGCTTCTGCTTGCAGGATATGCAGAAACATGGGACCCATGGAAAGTTTTCACCCAGTAAATATATTAGTAGTTATGTTATATATAAATAGTCTAAAGAATGGCAAACTGTGAAAAAATTTTCAATACATGTTACTAATAAGAGGCACTCCTTAAATATGGATATATGAAAAGGTTGAAAGTGAAAGGATAAACAAAAGATGCAAATGCTAACCAAAAGAGAAGCTTGTGCAACGATGATAATTTTAAATATTGTATCCTTCAAATAACACAAAAACTATGGCAACTCAAAAAGCCAGAATGTCTTATTTTCTTCAAACAACCTCACTAGTTCCCCCATGGAGGCCAGCACCCCAGCATCTGCAAGCACCCGGCCACAGCTACAAAGCATGCACTTGGCCTTGCTGTCACTGTGTCTGCTGCTGGTATGTGTAAGCAAGATGGATCCCATTGCCCTTGCCCTACAAAATGCTTTGGCTGCCACCATCCATTAGAGTGAGAGCAAAGCCAGCAGCCTAGGAGCACCTCGACCCCTCCAGCACAGAAGGTTTCTACCTTGAGGAGGCAGAGAACAAAGCCAGTGCCCAATACTGGTCCCCTGGAGTTAGACCACACAGTCCAAGAGTCCTGAGCTGAGCCTTTGCCTTCTAAAACCTTCCAGAAACAAAGTCATTTGAATGAACTCACCTTATACCACAAGGAAACCCTTAAGGTCATCAAATAGGATAAAAAACAACAACAACAACTAAAAAAAACACGGAACTTCAAAGACTAAAGAAACATCAGCCCACAAACTTAAAAAAGAAGCAGCACAAGAATTCTGACAACTCAAAAGGTCAGAAGGTATTCTTTTCTCCAAACAACATCACTGGTTATCCAGCAAGTGTTTTGTTTTTGTTTGTTTGTTTGTTTTTTTTTTTTTTTTTTTTTTGAGATGGAGTCTAGCTCT
>NW_016107723.1:2553573-2563207 GCF_001604975.1 Cebus imitator | reverse complement strand
GTAGAGACGGGGTTTCACCATGTTGACCAGGATGGTCTCAATCTCTTGACCTCGTGATCCACCCGCCTTGGCCTCCCACAGTGCTGGGATTACAGGCTTAAGCCACCGTGCCCGGCCCAGCAAGTGCTTTTAACCAGCCTTAGATGGCTGAAATTACTGAAATAGAATTCAGAATATGAATAGGAGCAAAAATAAAGATTCAAGAGAATGTTGAAACCCATTCTAAAGAAGCTAAGAATCACAAAAAAAGTATACAGGAGCTGGAAGATAAAATAGCCAGTATAGAAAAGAACGTAACTGACTTGATAGAGATAAAAACACACTGCGAGAATTTCATAATGCAATCACAAGTAGTAACAGCAGAATAGATCAAGCTGAAGAAATAATCTCAGAGTTTGAAGATTGGCTTTCTGAATCAAGACAGAAAGAAAACAGTAAAGAGAAAAGAATAAAAGGGAGCAAACAAAATGATAAAAAATATGCACTTATGTAAAGAGACCAAATATACAACTCGTTATTACCCTGAAAGAGATAGGGAGAATGGAAGCAACTTAAAAAATGTATTTCAGGATATCATCTATGAGAATTTTCACAACTAATGTAGAAAGACCAACATTCAAATTCAGAAAATGCAGAGAAACCCCACAAAGTGCTTCACAAGAAGATCATCCCTAAGACATATAGTCATCAGATTCTCTAATTTCAAAATGAAAAAACAATGTAAAAGGGAGATAGAGAGAAAGGACAGGTCGTCTACAAAGAGAAGCTCATTAGCAGACCTATCGGTTGAAACCTTACAAGCCAGACATCTTAGCAGAAAGAGCAGACCTCTCAGCAGAAACCCTACAAGCCAGAAGAGACTAGGGGCCTATAATCAACATTCTTAAAGAAAATAAATTTCAACAAGAAATTCATACCCAGCCAAACTAAGCTTCATAAGTGAAGTAAAAATAAAATCATTTTCAAACAAGCAAATTCTGAGGGAATTTGTTACCACCAGACTTGCTTTACAAAAGCTTCTGAAAGTAGCACTAAATATGGAAAGGAAAGACCATTACCAGGCACTACAAAAAAGCACTTAAGTACATAAACCATTGACACTATAAAGCAATTACACAAACAAGTCAGCATAATCAACAGCTAACAACATGACGACAGGATCAAATCCACGTAAATCAATAGTAACCTTGAATGTAAATGGGCTAAATGCCCCAATAAAAGATAGTGGCAAGCTGAATAAGGAAGAAAGACCCAATGATATACTGTCTTCAAGAATCTGTGTAATATACAATGACACCAATAGACACAAAAATAAGAGGCAGAGAAAAATCTACCAAGCAAATGATAAATCAAGGGGGGGGGGGAGATGTTGCAATCCTAATTTTAGACAAAACAGACTTTAAATAAACAAATATTTTAAACGACAAAGAAGGGCATTACATAATAGTGAAAGATTCAATTCAACAAAATCTAACTATCTTAAATATATATGCACCCAACTCTGGAACAACCAGATTTATAAATCAAATTCTTAGAGACCTTCAAGGAACCTTAGACTCCCACAAAATAATAGTGAAATACTTCAATACCTCACTCACTGTCTTAGAAACGTCGTCAAGGCAGAAAATGAACAAAGATGTTCAGGACCTGAACTCAACACTGGACCAAACAGAACTGAGAGACATTCTTCTCATTCCACATGGCACACACTCTAAAATCAACCACAAAATCAGACATAAAACAATCTTCAGCAAATGCAAAAGAACTGAAATCATACCAATTACTCTTGGACCACAGCACAATAAAAATAGAAATCAAGACTAAGTAAATTGCTCAGAACCGTAGGATTAAGTGGAAATTAACAACCCATCCCTGAATGACTTTTGGGTAAGTAATAAAATTAACGCAGAATGAGGACAAAGATGCAAAACATCAGACTCTCATAGCTAAGGCAATATGAAGAGGGAAATGTATAACACCACATGCCCACATTGAAAAGTTAGAAAGACCTCAATTTAAAAACTAACATTACAACAAAAAGAACTAGAGAAGCAACAACAAACCAACTTTAAAGCTAGAAGACAAGAAATAATCAAAATCACAGCTGAACTGGAGGAAATGGAGACACACACAAAAAAAATTCAAAAGGACAATGAATCCAATAGTTGTTTTTCTTTAATAAAAAAAATTAAGATAGATAGACTGTTACCTAGATTAATAAAGTAGAAAAGAGAGAAGCTCCAAATAAACACAATTAGAAATGACAAAGATGATATTACCACTCACCCCACAGAAATACAAATAACAATCAGAAACTATTATCAGCACCTTTATAAACACAAACTAGAAAATCTAGAATACATGAATAAATTCGTGGACACATAAAGCCTCTCAAGACTGAACCAGGAAGAAATTAAATTCCTGAACAGACCAATAATTAGCTCCAAAACTGAAACAGCAAAACAAAAAAAAAAAAAAAAAAAAGCCCAGAATCAGAAGAATTCAGAGTCACATTCTACTAAATGTACAGAGAAGAGCTGGTTCCATTACCACTAAAACTATTCCAACAAATTGAGGAAGCAAGACTCCTCGCTTCTCATTCTATGAGACCAGAATCATCCTGATACCAAAACGTGGAAGAGACTCAACAAAAAGAATACTTCAGGCCAATATCCTTGATGAACACATATGCAAAAATCTTCAATACACTTTAGCAAATGAATCCAGCAATACATCAAAAGCCAATCCACCATGATCAAGTAGGCTTTATCCCTGTATTCCAAGGTTGGTTTAACAAACACAAGTCAATAATGATTCATCACATAAACAGAACTAAAGTCAAAAACCATGTGATCATCTCAATAGATGAAGAAAAAAATCTTTCAATAAAATTCAACATCCCTTCACGTTAAAAACTCTCAACAAAGTAGGTATTGAAAGAACAGAACTAAAAATAATAAGAACCATCTATGACAAACCCACAGCCACACTATACTGAATAGGAAAAAGCTGGAAACATTCTTCTTGAAAACCAGCACAAGGATGCCCACTCTCACCATTCCTATTCAGCATAGTATTGCAAGTCCTGGCCAGAACAATCAGGCAAGAGAAAGAAATGAAGGACATCCACATAAGAAGACAGGAAGTCAAATTATCTCTATTTGCAAACAACATGATTCTATATCTAGAAAACCCCACAGTCTTGGCCCGAAAACTTCTGAAGCGGATAAACAACATCAGGAAAGTTTCTGGGTACAAAATCAACACACAAAAATTAATAATATTTCTATACACCAAAAACAGCCAGCTGAAAGCCAAATTAGAAATGCAATTCTATTCACAGTTTCCACAAAAAAACTTAAATACCTAGGAATACAGCTAACCAGGGAAGTTAAAGATCTCTTCAATGAATCACAAAACACTACTCAAAGGAATAAGAGTTGACACAAACAAACGGGAAAACATTCCATGCTTAGGAATATGAAGAATCAATATCATTAAAATGGCCACACTACCCAAATTATATACAGATACATTGCTATTCCTATTAAACAACCAATGCCATTTTTCACAGAACTAGATAAAACTATTTTAAAATTTATATGGATCCAAAAAAGAGCTCAAATAGCCAAGACAATCCTAAGCAAAAGAACAAAGCTGGAGACATCACACTACCAGACTTCAAAGTATACTACAGGGCTACAGTAACCAAAACAGCATCACTGGTAGAAAAATGAACACATAGACCAATGGAACAGAATAGAGAGTCCAGAAATAAGGTCACATACCTACAACCATCTGATCTTCAAAAACCCTGAGTAAAACAAGCCACGAGGAAAGGACTCCCTATTAATAAATGGTATAACTGGCAAGCCATATGCAGAAGGTTGAAACTTGACTGACTCCCTCTTGATACCATATACAAAAGTCAACTCGACATGGATTAAAGACTTAAATGTAAAACCGAAAACTATAAAAACCCTAGAAGAAAACCTAGGCAATGTCATTTTGAACATAGGAACTGGCAAAGATTTCAGGACAAAGACTTCAAAAGCCATTGCAACAAAAGGAAAAACTTACAAATGGGATTTAATTAAAATAAAGAGCTTCTGCACTGCAAAAGAAACTATCAACAGAGTAAATCAGACAGTCTACAGAACGGGAGAAAATATTTTCAAGGCAAACATCTGACAAAGGTCTGAAATCCAGCATCTATGAGGAACTTAAACTTATAAGAAAAAAATAAATTAAAAAACCAGCACCATAATAAAATGGGCATAGTACATAAACAGATACTTCTCAAAAGAAGACATACATGTGGTCAACAGTATAAAAAGCTCAGTATCACTGGTCATTAGAGAAAGGCAAATCAAAACCACAGCGAGATACCATCTCACAGCATTTGGAATGGCTATTACTAAAAAGTCAAAAAATAAGTGCTGGCGAGGTTGCAGAGAAAAGGGAATGCTTATACACTTTTGGTGGGAGTGTAAATTAGTTTAACCGTTGTGGAAAGCAGTGTGGTGATTCTTTAGAGAGCTAAAGACAGAACTAGCATTTGATGCAGTAATCCTATTACTGGATATATACCCAAAGGAATGTAAATTTTTCTATCATAAAGACACATGCACGCATATGTTCATCACAGTACTATTCACAGTAGCAAAGATGTGGAATCAACCCAAATGCCCCTCAGTGGTAGACTAGATTTAAAAAATGGCATATACACACCGTGAAATAGTATGCAGCCATAAAAAATGAATTAATGTATTTTGCAGGAACACAGATGGAACTGGAGGTCATTATCCTTAGCAAACTAATGCAGAAACATAAAACCAAATACTGCATGTTCTCACTTATAAATGGGAGCTAAATGATAAGAACCCATAGACACAAAGACGGGAACAATAAACACTGGAGCCTACCTAAGGCGGGTGGGTGGTGGGATAGAGAGGATCAGAAAAAATAACTATTGGGTACTAAGCTATTTACCTGGATGATGAGATAATCTGTATAACAAACCCCTGTGACACGAGTTTACCTGTATCACAAACCTGCATATGTACCACTGAACCTAAAATAAAAAAAAAAAAAAAAAAAAAAAAAAAAAAAAAAAAAAAAAAAAAAAAAAAAAAAAAAAAAAAAAAAAAAGGTTGATACTACTTATATGGACATTCAAGTCCCAAAATTATTGTTCTCCATTTTGGAGAAGACCAAAGTTGCAGGACTTATATTACTGGATACCGAGACTGTTCCAGTTACTGCATCTGTAAAGTATTGCTGTAAAACAGAGGGTTTTTTTTTTAAGTTACCTTATTTATTTAATTTAAACTTAAATTTTGGTAGAGCTCACTAGAGCGAGCTTCTTTTCATTCTATGTGGCACAAGCAGGGAAAATTTAACTAGATTTTGGTGGGTTTATTTTCAAGTTGACTTACACTCATTTCTGGAAAATCACGCTGGATGTTGGTTGGAAACAACAGGGCTATTGGCCTGAGTTCTCTCCAAATGGACCTCTCTATAGCTGCTTAAGATTCATCATGGCATGGTGGCTTGATTAGAAGATTAAGTAGCCAAAAAGAGAAAAAGTAGGTGCCATTTTTATGACCTGACCTTAGCTATTACATAGTTTCACTGCCAAAGCAAAACTATGGTTCAAGGGGGAAGGAAATAGACCACTCAAAAGAAAGAGTGCCTAGATCAAATGCCTGTGAGAAGAGGTAATGTTTCAGCTGTCTTTGGAAAACACAATTTGCAAAAAGATATATTATAAAGATATAGTAATTAAGACAGTGTGATTGGTGCAAGTATAAACAGATAGGTCAATGGCACAGAATAGAATGTTCCACATTCGGAGTCATCTGATTTGAGACAAAAGTAATATAGCAGTACAGTAACATTGGATTGATTAGGCATCCTTATGAAAAAGTAAAGTTTTACTTCTACCTTACCACATACCGTATCTTTTAGAGTGAGGCATAGGAAAATATCTTCTTGGCCTTGGAAAAGACAAAGATTTCTTAAACATGACACAAATCACATAGCCAAAAAAAAAGGAAAAATACAAAAAGTGCTATTAAATTAAAATTAAGAACTTCAAGCATCAGCATGAGTGTGAAAAAGGAAGCAACACAATCTTTTTAATAGAATTATTCTGCAAAGTATTTTTATCCAGAATATGTAAGATCACTGACAATAATAAAATGGGAGATATTTTATTATGGACAAAAGACTTGAATAGGTACTTTACCAAAGATGACATAAATTGGCCAATATTTATATGAAAATGTGTTCACCTTCATAAGTTTTCAGGTAAATGCATATTATAGCTACACTGTAACCCTACAACCCATTCCCCAGAATGGCTAAAATGAGAAAGAGCGAAACGTGATGGCTTGGATATGGAGCAACTGGCATGTCATACACTGCTGGTGAGAGCGTAAATTAGTTGAATCATTTTGTAAACCTATTGGGCAATACC
Organism: Cebus imitator; assembly: GCF_001604975.1. Lineage (NCBI taxonomy): Eukaryota > Metazoa > Chordata > Mammalia > Primates > Cebidae > Cebus > Cebus imitator. The sequence continues at coordinate 2,556,726 of NW_016107723.1, read as the reverse complement.
ACAAAATCTTAATATATACATATTCCTGGCCCAGAAAGTACACTCCTAGTTATCTACTCAACATAAATTTTACTCTTAAGAGTATAATCAAGACATATACATAGATTTTTATAGTAGTAGCACAAATCAGAACATCACACTGAATAAATAAGGTGGGGTGTATATATTATAGCAATACTTTAAGCAATAAGAAGGCACAATTGCATGTTTTGTTATATAAAAAGATGAGTATTGTCCAAACATCATTTGGACAATGCACACATATCTTATGATCCCTTTTTAAATGAAATCCTGAGTGCATGAAAGAGCCCCTTGGTTTCTGGTCATGTTCGATTTTTACCTGAGCAGTGGTTCTTTACATGTGTTCACTTTGGAAATTCAATCGGTACAATTATAATTTGTGTACTTTTATGTGCATCATTGACATCATTACGTTAAAGCTAATTGGAAGTCTTGTGCATTGTTGAATCTTGAACACTTTTGTCTCTTTTTGGTGCGATCTTTCAGAAACAAAGCTATAAATTTGTTAAACCCCCACTATTCCATATTTTCTGCATCTGTCTCTTGACGCAGAGTTTTCTCAGTCAGCTTTCCTACAATCTTCTGCCTGGGTAGTAAACCTGACAGCCAGTATTTTCTTAGATGAGCTGGGTAGAGTTCTTAGTTTTCTGCTCACAGATACGTATGGTTTAGAAGAAAGCATAGGGAAATAGCTTCACGGCCTTGGAGCCTATAGTCTCATTCAAACTCTGAATAAACTAGGATATTCTATGCAGGTGCAGAGGGACAATTATGTGGCATGTAGGGGAGGATACAAATTGGGGATCAAATATTTTATATATAGTACCATCAAATCTTTCTTGTTTTTAACTCCACCTCACTCTTGCTTTAATGGTACCTAATGTCCTCAATGTCTGAAATTTTAGGATAAAATATGGTTTGCTGCTTAATTGCATTGCCTGAAGGTTTACTGTTCATCATTATGAAGTATTCTGATTTAGTTCAAATTTCCAAAATTTTCTTAGAAAATGGCTGGGCATTTGGGTTGCTTCCAAGTCTTTGCTATTGTAAAAGGTGCCATGACAAAAATACTAGATTCTGGATCTTAGACCTTTGTCAGATGGATAGATAGAAAAACTTTTCTCCCATTCTGTAGGTTGCCTGTTCACACTGATGATAGTTCTTTTGCTGTGCAGAAGTTCTTTAGTTTAATTAGATTCAATTTGTCAATTCTGGCTTTTGTTGCCTTTGTTTTTGGTGTTTTATTCAGGAAGTCTTTGATTATGCCTATCTCCTAAATGATATTGCATAGGTTTTCTTCTAGGGTTTTTAAGGTTTTAGGTTTTACGTTTAAGTCTCTAATTCATCGTGAGTTAAGTTTTGTATAAGGTGTAAGGAAGAGGTCCAGTTTCAGTTTTCTGCATATGCCTAGTGAGTTTTCCCAGCACCATTTATTAAATAAGGAATCATTTCCCCTTTGCTTGTTTTTGTCAGATTTATCAAAAATCAGATGGTTGTAGATGTGTGGTGTTATTTCTGAGGCCTCTGTTCTGTACCATTGGTCTATATATGTGTTTTGTTACCAGTGTCATGCTGTTTTTATTACTACAGGCTTGTAGGATAGCTGAGCAGCATCATGCTTCCAGCTTTGTTCATTTTGCTTAGGACAGTCTTGGCTATATGGGTTCTTTCTGATTTTATATGAAATTTAAAGTAGCTTTTTTTCTAATTCTGTGAAGAAAGCCAACTGTAGCTTGATGGGAGTAGAATTGAATCTATAAATTACTTTGGGCAGTATAGCCATTTTCATATTGATTCTTCCTATTCATGAACATGGAATGTTTTTCCATTTGTTTGTGTCTTCTATTATTTCCTTGAGCAGTGGTTTGTATTTCTCCTTGAGTAGGTTCTTCACATTCCTTGTAAGTTGTATTCCTAGGTATTTTATTCTTTTTGTAGCAACTATGAACTGGAGTTCACTCATAAATTGGCTCTCTGTTTGTCTATTATTGGTGTATAGGAATGCTTGTGATTTTTGCACATCAATTTTGTATCTTGAGACTTTGCTGAAGTTACTTATCAGCTTAAGGAGATTTTGGGCTGAGATGATGGGATTTTCTAAACATACAATCATGTCATCTGCAAATGGAGAAAATTTGACTTCCTTTCTTCCTGTTTGAATAAACTTTATTTCTTTTCTTGCTTGATTGCCCCGGCCAGAACTTCCAATACCATGTTGAATAGGAGTGGTGAGAGAGGGCATCCTTGTTCTGTGCCAGTTTTCAAAGAGAGTGCTTCCAGCTTTTGATCATTCACTATAATGTTGACTGTGGGTTTGTCACAGGTAACTCTTATTATTTGGAGATATGTTCCATTAATACCTGTTTTATTGAGTGTTTTTTAGCATGAAGGTTGTTGAATTTTATAGAAGAGTTTTTCTGCAACTACTGAGATAATCATGTAGTTTTTGTCTTTGGTTCTATTTATGTGATGGATTACATTTATTGATTTATGTATGTTGAACGCCCCTTTTATCCTAGGGATGAAGCTGACTTGATCATGGTGGATAAGCTTTTAATGTGGTGCTTGATTCAGTTTGCCAGCATTTTGTTGAAGATTTTTGCACAATGTTCATCAGGAACATTGGCCTGAAATTTTGTGCGTGTGTCTCTGCCAGGTTTTGGCATCAGGATGATAGAGGCCTCATAAAATAAATTCGGGAGGAGTATCTCTTTTTCTATTCTTTGGAATAATTTCAGAAGGAATGGTACCAGTTCCTCTTTGTACCCCTGTTAGAATTTGGCTGTGAATCCTTCTGGTCTTGGGCTTTTTTTGGTTGGTCAGCTATTAATTAATCCCTTGATTTAAAAACTTCTTATTGGTCTGTTCAGGGATTCAACTTCTTCTTGGTTTAGTCTTGGGTGGGTGTATGTATTCAGGACTGATTCATTTCTTCTAGATTTTCTAGTGTATTTGTTTAGTGGTGTTTATAGTATTCTGTGATGGTAGTTGTATTTCTGTGGGATCAATGGTGTAATCTCCCTTATCACTTTCTATTGTGTCTATTTAATTCTCTCTTTTCATCTTTACTACTCTGGCTAGTGGTCTATCTATTTGATCAATCTTTTTTCAAAAAGCCAACTCCTTGATTCA
>NW_016107723.1:2508117-2553323 GCF_001604975.1 Cebus imitator | reverse complement strand
AGGGTTTCACCATGTTGACCAGGATGGCCTCAATCTCTTGACCTCGTGATCCACCCACCTCGGCCTCCCAAAGTGCTGGGATTACAGACATGAGCCACCATGCTCTGCCTGATTCATTGATTTTTTTTAAAGGGTTTTTTGTGTCTCTGTCTCCTTCAGTTCTGCTCTGATCTTAGGTATTTCTCGCCTCCTGCTAGCCTTTGAATTTTTTTGTTCTTGTTTCTCTAGTTCTTTTAATTGTGATTTTAGGGTGTTGATTTTAGAACTTTCCCACTTTCTCCTGTGGGCATGTAGTGCTACAAATTTACATCTAAACACTTATTTTGCTGTGTCTCCAAAATTCTGGTACATTGTGTCTTTGTTCTCATTGGTTTTAAAGAATTTATTTCTGCCTTAATCTTTAAATTTACCCAGTAGTAATTCAGGAGCAGGTCATTAGTTTCCATTCAGTAGTTGTGTGGTTTTGAGTGAGTTTCTTAATCCTGAGTTTTACTTTGGTTTTACTGTGGTCTGAGAGACTGTTTGTTATGATTTTCATTTTTTTGCATTGGCTGAGGAGTGTTTTACTTTCAGTTATGTTGTCAACTTTAGAATAAGTGCTATGTGGTGCTGAGAATAATTTATATTCTGTTGATTTGAGGTGAAGAGTTCTGTAGATGTCTATTTGGTCCACTTGATCTGGAGCTGAGTTCCAGTCCTGAATATCCTTGTGAATTTTCTGTCTCATTGATCTGTCTCATATTGACAGTGAAATGTTAAAGTATCCCACTATTATTGTGTGGGAATCTAAGTCTCTTTGTAGTTCTCTAAAAACCTGCTCTATGAATCAGGGTGCTCCTTTATTGGATGTATATATATTTATGATAGTTAGCTCTTATTTCATTGATCCCTATATATCAATATGTAATGCCCTTCTTTGTCTTTTTTGATCTTTGTTGGTTTAAAGTCTGTTTTATCAGACACTAGGATTACAACCCCTATTTTTTTCTTTCTATTTACTTGGTAAATATTCCTCCATCCCTTTATTATGAGCCTATGTGTCTTTGCACATGTGATGGGTCTCTTAAATACAGCACACTGATGGGTCTTGACCGTTTATCCAATTTGCCGGTCTGTGTCTTTTAATTGGGGCATTTAGCCCATTTACATTTAAGGTTAATATTGTTATGTGTAAATTTGATCCTGTCATCATGATCATAGCTGGTTATTTTGTACATTAGTTGATTCAGGTGCTCTGCCTCATGGAATGGGAGTTTAATCTATAAGTTCCTGACTGGAGTTGCTGCCTTTCTTTCAGGGATGAGCCCAGTGAGGAGGAATCTAGAGAGGCAGTCTGGCTACAGTGGCTTTGCTGCTTCGCAGTGGGTTCTACCCAGTTTGAACTACCCAGTGGCTTTCTTTACACTGCAAGGGGAAAACCACCTACTCAAGCCTCAGTAATGGTGGGTGCCCCTTTCCCCTCCAAGCTTGAGTGTCTTAGGTCACTTCAGACTGCTGTGCTGGCAGTGAGAATTTCAAGCCAGTGGATCTCAGCTTGCTGGGTTCCATGGGGATGGAACTTGCTGAGCTATACCACTTGGCTCCCTGACTTTGTCAATGGTTCTGTCTTACTGGGGTTTCAGGTGCCACTGGGGTACAGAAAAAAAAACTCCTGTAGCTACCTCAGTGTCCGTCCAAATAGCCACCCAGTTTTGTGCTTGAAACCCAGTGACCTGGTGGTGTAGGCACCTGAAGGAATCTCCTGGTCTGTGGGTTGCCAAAACCATGAGAAAAGCATAGTATCTGGGCTGGATAGCATCTTCCCTCATGGCTTCCCTTGGCTACAGGAGAAAGTTTCCCCACCCCTTGTGCTTTTCATGTGAGGCAGCACCCCTACCTGCTTCTGCTCACCTTCCGTTGGCTATACCCACTGTCTAATGAGTCCCAATGGGAAAAACTGGGCACTTCAGCTGGAAATGTCAAAATCACCCAGCTTCTTCATTGGTTGCTCTGGGAGCTGCAGACCGGAGCTTTTTGCATCAATTATATTTCGAAGCATTCTAAGATTATTGATTTTCAAGTCTTTGTCAGGCATTTATGTACATTTAATCTAGTGTATGGGATTTTTTGTTGTTATTATCCTATGTTTTTCTTGTTAAATTCATATTTAAATCCACAATTGTTACATATTTGGAGTAGAGGGAATTGCATCAATGTATTAATTCACGGTGCTATCTCATCTGATTGCTTTCTGACTGCATTTCTTCTTCTCCATGCCTCCTTCTCCTTTTTCTCTCTTTCCTTTGCTTACCTGTTTCTAGCTCCTTATTCTTGAATAGAAAATAATATCTTATCATTGTTCTTCTAGACTCCCACTTTGTTGTGAGATTGTTAATATTGAACATCCATTTATAGAACTAATGGGTGGCTTTGTTCAATTCTTGTTAATGAATCTCTGTGAACTCTTGTCAGTATAATCATGTCTCTTGTAATAAACTATAAAAACAAGAAGGTTGTTAATAATAACTCTCAATAAGACAGCTCTCATCTTCCATTTTGCATGGACTAAATTCCTGGTTTGTCTTTGATGTCATTACTATAAAGAACCAAAACTTTACCATCACTGCCCTAAAGTCAGTAGGCTATGGCTTCAGCCCTACTCACAGGTTTTTGTTTCTTTTAAGGTTCAGGTTTGTTAAGATGTTCAGCATAACTGTACATTTTTGCTCTTTTTTTTTAGTTTAAACACATGTTTGCTATATGTTTAGAGCAAAAGGAATTTTATCAATGTATATATTATCGGTATGATCAGCTGATTATTTTTAACTGTCTTTTTCTCCTTTTTTTTTTTTTTTTTTTTTAGGACTTGTTTTACTTCCAGGAGGTGCACTTGGCCATCTTCTGGGAGGTGTCATTGTTTCCACATTACAAATGTCTTACAAAGCCCTTATGAGATTTATAATGGTTACGTCTGTGGTATCACTTATACTCCTTATGTTTATTGTTTCTGTACGCTGTAATCCAGTGCAGTTTGCTGGGATCAGTGAAGATTATGATGGGTAAATGTAATCTTGTACATTAGACTTTTACATAAAAATCTAACAGCATATTTCTCAGGCAATTAATAATTATCTATCCAGTAACACTGATATGTTCATACCATTATTGGAATTATTGAACATATAAAAGAAATATAAACTACAGTTTAGACATTCTTAGTAAGGCACAAATATTATAATGATATCTTTTGATATGACTGTTTATGCATTCATAAAGTAATAAATAAAAAGCACATTGAAGAGGTCAGAACCTAGAAATAAAGTTTTATATTTGAGTGCATAGCAACTAGGAGACAGTACTAGCCGTCTGAGCAAAGCCCAGTCTTACCTTGTGTTTCCGAATTGGTTTGTCTGCCTCTTATAGACATCAAAGAATGGAACTAAAGTTCACCTGAAGGTATGCATGGGTAATATCTCCTTAAATCTAAATATGCCAAAATCAAAGAACTGAGCAGAGCTTGATACTAAATGCTAAAGAAAAAAACTGGAATCGAAAACCAAAGGACTGAACAAGTAAAATAACAGTATCATTCTCAGCAAACTTACACAAGAGCAGAAAATCAAACACCGCATGTTCTCACTCATAGGCGGGTGTTGAACAATGAGAACACATGGACACAGGGAGGGGAGCACTACACACTGGGGTCAGTTGGGGGGAAATGGGGGAGGGACAGTGGGGGATGGGGAGTTGGGGAGAGATAGCATGGGGAGAAACACCAGTTATAGGTGAAGGGGAGGAAGGCAGTGAATCACACTGCCATGTGTGTACCTATGCAACAATCTTGCATGTTCTTCACATGTACACCAAAACCTAAAATGCAATAAAAAATAAAATTAAAATTAAAAAAAATAACAGTATAAGACTTCTATTTCCAGTAACAATAGATTAGTTTGTGGCAAACCCATGTTCCCACTGAGAGCAACTAGAAAAGCTGAATACCGTTTTAAAAGATTTGGTTAAAGGAATCAAAGAGTTATATAGGCAAGTGGGAATTTAAAGGCCAAAATCCTGGAAAAAGGCAGACCATGGAGAAGAGGGGCAATGTTTCACAGCTACTTTTCTCCTGAGGATATTTGCTGATTCTAGACAGTGGCAAGAAGCTGAGAATTTGGGCAAAAAGTTTGGGCAAAAGCATCTAGTTAGATTACAAGAATTTCAATAGACATCTGAGTCTAAAGGGAAAAAAATTAGGGCATAGAAATGCCATAGTATCAGAGGGAAGAGAGAGGTAAACAAATGATGCAACACTCTGCCAGATTTTCACTCAATACGTTTGCTGTATTATGAAGCTAGGAGGATAAAATCAAGCAGAAATTTCATGAAAATCAGGAAAGAACTCCAGCCATATTGTGATGCTCTATAGAAGCTAGAATATAGAATATGCTAGGTAAAATAACCCTGGTAAATCCTGGTTCTCAACATCTGTGTAAGGCTAAGACCTAGGAGCAGGGGCCTTTCTAAAGTACTATGGCCTGGCCAAGGGTTAATTTGATCTTTAACTGGGTTAGTCTGGCCAGCCAACATGCGGTGTCATAGAGAGAATATATGATCCAAAGCTATAAAATATAACTGATAAGTGAACTTCATATCAGTAGCAATAATTATCCAACAGAAACAGAAAATAGAGTAAATAAAAATTAACAAAAGTTTTTCAAATTTCATGTAAAAATAAACAGATGTCAAAAACTCAGCAAAACTTTGGTACAAGAAACATAAAAAAAATTATACCATAACACATCGTGATCAAATTATTCAAAATAAGTGATACAAAGAAAATCTTAAAATTAGCAAAGGCAGGAAAATGTGTATAAAGGTCCACAGATAAGAGTAATGGCACATTTGTATTCAAACAAATGCAAGTAAGAAGACAGTGGAGTAATATTTTTAAAGTCCTAAAAAAAATCACCTATAATTTTATATCAAGCCAGATTATCTGTCAAGAAAGGTAGGAGAAGTAATTTTAGACAAAAAAATGTAAGTAATTTTTTTTTTTTTTTTTGAGACAGAACTTCACTCTTGTCACCCAGGCTGGAGTGCTTGGCACAGTCTCGACTCACTGCAACTTCTGCCTTCCAGGTTCAAGCTATTCTCCACCTCTACCTCTTAGGAGCTGGAATTACGGCTGTGCACCACCATGCCCAGCTAACGTTTCTATTTTAGTAGAGATGAGGTTTCACCGTGTTGGCCAGGCTTGTCTTGAACTCCTTACCCACACTACCCAAAATGTTAAAGGAAGTCTTTCAGTCAGAAATTAAATGATACCAGATGTAAATATGAATCTGCATAAAGGAAAGAAGAACAATAAAAGTGTTAACTATTTGGATTAATATACATTGTAAAAATTATTCTTTAAGTCTTACTGAAAATAATTATTTAAAACAGAATAGCATGCAATATGGGTTTACGTGAAATGCTATCATAGCATATGTTGGTAGACTGTGTTAAGTTAAAAATGTACAATATAAGTCGTGAAGAAACCATAAAGTAACAAAGAGTCACAACAAATAAATTAACATAGGAGTTAAAATGAAATTATAAAAAAATAGATATTTAATCCTAAATTACGCAGAAAAAGAGGAAAAGGGAACAAAGAGAGATAAGACAAATGGGAAACACAAGAGGGTAGATTTAAACCTAACCATATTAGTAATTGCATTAAATGTACATCATTAAACATCTCAATTAAAAGGGAGATAATCTTTATTTTTGAAAAAAAAAAAAAGAAACCCCACCTATATATGTTGCATTTTATAAATGCATTTCAAATATAGATAGTAGTATATTAAGCAGAAAAGAATGAAAGAAGATACATCTTGTTAACAATAACCAAAAGAAACCTGGAGTATAATACCAGATCAAGTCATTTAGAGGGCAAAGAATATTAGCAGAAATAAAGATCATTATATAATGATAAAAGGACCCATTCATCAAGAATACATAACAATCCTAAATATATATGAACTGTATGTAGAGCAAAAATGTATAAACTGCAAGGAGAAATGAAGACATTTACAGCTATTGTCCAATAATGAATAGAAGAAAACTCAACCATAAATAGAAAAAGCAGACCAAAAAGTCAGTGATCAGAACTAGGTTTTAAAAATCCAGCTTGAATGACACTGCCAGCTATCCAAATTGACATTTTTAGAAATGGCCCACATAACATTATACATTCTCTTCATGTGTGCATGTAATGGTTATCAAGGTAGAACATATTCTGGGTTGTAAAACAAGTCTCAGTGCATTTTTAATATATTTTTTATTTGTATAAATTTGTATAAGTGCAATTTTGTTACATGCATAGATGATGTAAGTGGTCAAGGCAGGGCTTTTAGAACTTGCCCATTAAGTAAGTTCTCGTTATCACCCTCTCACCTCCTTACCCTTCTGAGGCTCCATGGTCCACATTCCATTCTCTACACTTATGGCCACACATGTTTTAGCTCCCACTTACGAGTGAGAACATATGATATTTGTCTTTCTGTGTCTGGCTTGTTTCACTTAAGATAATGACTTCCTAGTTTCATCCATGTTGCTGTAAAAGACATTATTCTTTTTTAATGACTAAATAGCATTCTGTGTGTGTGTGTGTGTGTATAACGTTTTTAATCCAATCAGCTGTTGATGAACATTTAGGATAATTCCATATCCTTTCTATTGTGAATATTGCTGCTATAAATAAATGCAATAATCTTTTTGATATATTGTTTTATTTTTCTTTGTTTAGATACCCAATAGTGAGAGTACTGGATTGAATGGTAGTTATATTTTTTAGTTTTTGAGAAGACTTCATACTGTTTTTCATAGAAGTTTTACTAATTTACATTCCCAGCAACAGTGTATAAGCATTTCCTTTTTTTCTACATCTTTGCTAACATCTGCTAATTTTTAACTTTTTAAAAATAGCCATTCTGATGGTATGATCTAGGGTAAGATCATACTTCATTATGGTTTGAATTTTTGTTTGTTTGATGATCAGTGATGTTGAGAATTTATCATTCACCTGTTGGCTATTTGTATGATTTCTTTTAAAAAATGTCTATTCATATCATTTGCCCCTTTCAGTGGAATTATTTGTGAGGGTTTTTGTTTAGTTGTTTGAGTTCCTTATATATTCCTGATATTAGTCTCTGTTGGATGGATAGCTTGCAATTATTTTCCCCTAAACTGCAGGTTGTTTGTTCATTCTGTTGAGTACATCTTTTGCTGTGGAAAAGCTTTTTAGTTTAATTAAGTCCCATTTGTCTATTTTTGTTTGGTTGCTGGTGCTTTTTGAGGTATCAATCACAAATTCTTTGCCTAAACAAACATCTGGAAGAATTTTTCCTAGGCTTTCTTCTGATGTTTTTAGTTTGGAGATGTGCATTTAAGTCTTTAATCCATGTTGAGTGCATTTTGTATATGGTGACAGACAGGGGTCCATTTTCATTCTCTTATGCATGGCAATCCAATTTTCCCAGCATCATATATTGAAAATGGTGTCCTTTCCCCAAATGTGTGTCCTTGTTGACTTTGTCAAAAATCAGTTGGCTGTACATATGTGGCTTTTCTTCTGGGTTATCTGTTCTATTTTATTGATATATGTGTCTATTTTTATACCAGTATCATGCTCTTTTGGTTACTGTAGCCTTAAAGTGTAATTTGAAGTTGGATAATGTGATACCTCCAACTTTGTTCCTTTTGCTTAGGATAACATTTGCTATTTGGGCTTTTATTTTTGGTTGTATATGCATGTTAGGATTTTTAAAAAATTCTATAAAAATGATGCTGATATTTTGACAGGGATTTTATTGAATAGAGTGCTTTGGGCCGTAAAATCATTTTAACAAGATTAATTCTTCTGATTTATGAGCATGGAAAGCTTTTTCATTTGTTTGTATAATCTACAATTGCTTTCTTGTAGTTTTCTTTCCATGTAGAGATCTTTCACCTCTTGGTTTAATATATTCCTAGGTATTTTACTTTTTGGATCTATTATAAATGGGCTTGCCTATTTATTTTATTTTATTTTATTTTGAGATAAAGTTTCCCTCTTTTTGCCCAGGCTGGAGTGCAGTGGCCCAATCTCAGCTCACTGCAACTTCCACTTCCCTGGTTCAAGCACTTCTCCTGCCTCATCTTTCCAAGTAGCTGGGACTACAGGTCATGCTGCCATGCCTGGCTAATTTTTTGTATTTTAAGTAGAGACGAAGCTTCACCATGTTGCCCAGGCTGTCTCAAACTCCTGAGCTCAGACAATTCTCCCGTCTCAGCCTCCCAAAGTTCTAGGATTATAGGCATAAGCCACTTGCCTTTTTAATTTTGTTCTCAGCTATATTTTTATCAGTGCATAAAAATGCTACTATTTTTTGTATGGTAATTTTCTACACAGAAATTTTATAGGATTCATTGATCACATCTAAGAGATTTTTGATGGAGTCTAGTTTTTTCTAGATCTAAGATTTTATCATCAATTATCAGGGATAATTGGACTTATTTAAACTTCACTAGATTTATCAAATCCAAGAGATTTTTAAATGAAGTATTTAGGTTTTTCTAGATCTAAGATTATATCATCAATGATCAGGGATAATTTGGCTTATTGAAACTTTACTAGATTTATTTATCAAATCTAAGAGATTTTTTGATGACGTATTTAGGTTTTTCTAGATCTAAGATTGTATCATCAACAATCAAGGATAGTTTGACTTTCTCTTTTACAATTTGGAAGCTGTTTATTTCTTTTTATTTTATTTTTTATTTTTTCCATTTATTTGTTTTATTGCATTTTAGGTTTTGGTGTACATGTGAAGAACATGCAAGATTGTTGCATAGGTACACACGTGGCAGTGTGATTTGCTGCCTTCCTCCCCATCACCTACATCTGGCATCTCTCCCCTTGCTATCTCTCCCCAGCTCCCCACCCCCCACTGTCCCTCCCCTATTTCCCCCCAACTGACCCCAGTGTGTAGTGCTCCCCTCCCTGTGTCCATGTGTTCTCATTGTTCAACACCCACCTATGAGTGAGAACATGCGGTGTTTGATCTTCTGCTCTTCTGTCAGTTTGCTGAGAATGATGGTTTCCAGGTTCATCCATGTCCCTACAAAGGACACAAACTTTCTTTTGCCTGGTTGCTCTGTTTAGAACTTCCAGTACTCTTTTGAATAGGATTGCTTAAAGTGGGTGCTTTTGTCTTGTTCCAATAATTTTAACAAATTATGCTGGATAATTAAATAGCTATATGCAAATGAATGAACTTTAATTCACATCTTACACCATATAAAATAATTAGTTCGAAATGATTATAGATGTACATATAAAATATAAAACTCCAAAGATATAAAAGAAAATATTTTTGATCTTGCATTAGACAACTATCTTTTAGATGTAACACTAAATACATGATCCAGAAAGAAATGAACTTATAAATTGAACCATGTCAAAAATTTAAAACCTACTGTTTGAAAGACCTTGTTTACCATATGAAAAAGCAAACCATGGAATGTGAAAAAATATTAGAAAATCATAAAATCATGCATCTAACAAAAAACTTGCTTCCAAAATATTAAAAAATAAGCAATCCAACAAAAATGGGCAAATGATTTAAACAGATATTTAACAAAAAATACAGATTAAAAACAAATATGTGGAAAGATGATCAACATCATTTGTCACTAGCAAAATGCATATTAAAACCCAAAATATGAAACTACTACACCCATGTTAAAATGTCTAACATTTTTTTAAAAAGAGACCATGCCAAATGGTGGTGAGGAGAACAAATGACGCTCTTATATACTGCTGATGGAAATGTAAAATATTACAACAGTTCTACAAAAGTGACAGTTTTTTCAAAAAAAAGTTAAGTGAACACCTACCACATGATGCAAACATTCTGTATTTTAATATTTACCCAAGAGACATGGAAGTATATAACCAAAGACCAAATAAAGACCAGCTGCATGAAACAAGCCAAGGAAACCTTACATATTGTACTATTATATTTCATAAACTTTTGGAAATTCAAATGAGTGAATAGTAACAGAAAGTAGATCAGTGGGAGTGGGTAAATTAGAAAGGGACACAAGGAAACTTTTGGGGGTGATTATTATGTTTGTTGGCATGATTCTGGTGATAATCTCACAAGTGTATACAAGTATCAAAAAATTTCAAATTTTAGTCTAAGGATGTGCAGTTTATTGTAATCAGACCCCAGTAAATCTGTTTTAAAAAAGAAATTATTTCAAGATATCTTGACATTTACATCAATAATTATCAAACAATGGTAAGATGATTACTTTCTGTCTTGTTTTTATAGAACAGGGCAGTTGGGAAACCTCACAGCTCCTTGCAACGAAAACTGTAGATGCTCATCTTCAATTTATTCTTCTATATGTGGAAGAGATGATATTGAATATTTTTCTCCCTGCTTTGCAGGCTGTACATATTCTAAAACACTAAACCAAAAAAAGGTAATTATTTCTTATAATTATTATGCTTTGTTATAAATTTATATTTTCATTATATTATAATTATTATTTTTTATGCTTTTTCCTCTTTAGTGAAATGTCCAACTAGTAGAAGCTATTCACATTTTTCTTCTAACTCTACAAAACCTATTTTTTCTTGTTTTCCCTTTTTAAGTTTTAAAGACAAGAAAATAAAATTTTGGTTTTGTGTGCGTGTGTTTATTTTTGAGACAAGGTCTGGCTCTGTCACCTAGGCTGAATTGCAGTCGTGAGATACCAGCTCACTGCAACCTCCACCTTTTAAGCTCAAGCCATCATCCCCCGTCAGCCTCCAGAATAGCTGGAACTACAGGCACACACCACCACACCTAGTTAATTTTCATAGAGATGGGTTTTGCCATGTTGCCCAAGCTGGTCTTGAACTCCTGAGTTCAAGTGATATACCCACCTCGACTTCACCTCCAAAACTGCTGGGATTACAGGTGTGAGTCACCATGCCTGGCCAAAAATTTGTTTTATATCGCCACAATACAAAGAGCTTATGGAAATTGGGAGTGAAAGAGATATTCCTACATTAAAATGTGAGTGAAAAGAGTCAAATTCTGTAAAATACTTGAGGAGATATATTCGGAGCCAAATATGAGTGACCATGGCCTGTGACACAGCCTTTGGGAGGTCCTGAGAATATGTGTCCAAGGTGGTCAGGCTGCAGCTTGGTTTTTTTCATTTTTAGGAGGCATGAGACATCAATCACATTTGAGAAGTACATGGGTTTGGTCTAGAAAGGCAGGACAATTTGAAGCAGGGGAGGGTAGGGTGGTAGGGGAGCATAGAGTGGTGGTGGTGGGGCTTCCAGACTATACGTAAATTTAAACATTTTCTGGTTGACAATTGGTTGAGTTTGTCTAAAGACCTGGGATCAATAGAAAGGAAATGTTTGGGTCAAGATAAAAGATTGTGGAGACCAAGGTTCCTTTGAAGTCTCATAGTAGCTGCCCTTAGAGATAGTAGATGAGGCATGTTTCCTATTTAGACCTTTTAAAAGGTGCTAGACTCTCATTTAACCCCTTCGGGTTTGGGAAGGCTGGAAGAAATAATTATTTTATTGGCTATGTTAATAGACATTCTTTTCAGTTGGAAATTTTTCCCCACAAAGGACCGCTTTGCAGGGCCATTTCAAAATATGGCAAAGAAACATGTTTTGAGGTAAAATGTTTTGATTTTCTTCTTTGTCACTTTATGTTACACCAGAGTCAGATTGGAAAGTAAGTCATGCATGATATATAGGTTTAAATAAAACCCATCTGATGAGAATTTATGATTTGAAGGGCATGACTCCCCAGTCTCCTTAGATAGGAATTTGAGCAAGATTAAAAAAAAAAAAAAAATCAGAGCTTAGTCCTCAAAAACACATCTATGGGGCCAGGTACACTGGCTCATGCCTATAATCCCAGCACTTTGGGTGGCCTAGGAGGGTGGATCACTTGAGCCCAGGAGTTCGACACCAGCCTGAGCAACATGGCGAAACCCTGTCTCTACAAAAAATACAAAAATTAGCTGGGCATGGTGATAAATGCCTGTAGTCTCAGGTACTTGGGAGGCTGAGGTGGGAGGATTGCCTGAGCCTGGGAGGTCAAGGCTGCGGTGAGCCATGATTGTGTCACCGCACTCCAACCTGGGTGATAGAATGAGAACCCGTTGCATAAAAACAAACAAAACAAAGTCTCTCTCTCTCTAATATATAATACATCTCTCTATATCCGTATTATATTATATATTTAAAGCAATGGAGAACTCCTATCTACCTCTTGCCATAGCAAAGTTGAAAGAAACAGCCTGAAAGAACCTTTTGTCTTCCCCAATGTAGTTTGTTTTAGTTCTACGCTACTTAATAGCAGCATCCAATCCCCTGAAACCTTGAGCCACAATCTTTTTCACTCCTAGAGATTGACAAATATTATTCTTATGATCACCTTTCACTCAGTTTTTCCTAATACGCAGGAATTCAAAGTGTTTACTCTGCCTTTTTGCTATTTCTCTCTTTCTGCTCCACATTCACTTAGATGTGAAAATTTGTCCTTATAATCCTTTTGTTTTATCAGAAGTCACCTTACCTTGTATGCTTTTATTAGTACATCCAGGAAAGTGAGAGTTAGAGTTTTATAGGGCAATAACATACATGACTTGAATATATGTTATTTCTGTTTGTCCTTTGGCATTTATGTAAATCGAGGTTATTTAAAAATTCTCCTATGTGCTCATCTGTGGGGCCATTACCATCAGAATCCCTTATTTTGCTGGGCTTTCTGCCACCCTGCCAACACATTTTCTTCTGTTATAAAGAGCAGTTGATCACTCTGCCACTTGTTTAGGTTAATTTTTTAATATCACAAGTTGCATAAATAAACTTTTAACTAAATGATGGACTTTGTACTCCAACTTTCACTTTTTAAATAGCATAGAAGAATGGATCCAGGCTTTGAAATTTCTGTTTCTCTTTCCTTGCTCTGGCTAGTCTTTATGAATGGGAGAGGGCAAAAAAAGAAGTAGATTTCCTAAGTTATAAGCATTATGCTACCTCCCTTGATAGTTAATAAAGTTCTTTTTTGTTATAAACCTGTACAACAACGTTTTCCCTATTATACACAGATAATTTTATCTCAAGAAATTAGCATGCCTGACCAACTTCAATTTAGTTCCTCATAGTAATGTTTCACTGGCCTAAAATTTAATAACATATACTCATATTTTTATTGAACATTAACAGAAGAAGGTTGCATATCCTTTAAAAATCTTTCCTCTTAAATGTGTATGTTAAAAATTATGTTTAAAATCTTTCAAATATGTTACTGCAGAAAGTTTTAAATGTAATAGAAAAACATGAACTCCCATATACCAATTA
The DNA here is from genome assembly GCF_001604975.1 of Cebus imitator. NCBI lineage: Eukaryota > Metazoa > Chordata > Mammalia > Primates > Cebidae > Cebus > Cebus imitator. The sequence goes on along the minus strand of NW_016107723.1, from coordinate 2,539,933 downwards.
TCCATCTTCAGCAATTTATTAATTTATAGAAGAGCTTGCTTTATTTACACTACTACCTACTGATGGCAGCGGTGGGCCCTCTGGTGCGGCCACTGACGTCATACTGACCTCTGCAGAGAAGGCATGGGGAGGAGATGAAGAGCCTTTCACCACCCCCCAACCCCCAACAGCCTGCCCTCCTGGGGGCTGCTGCGATGGGGCTGGGCTGGGTTGCCTCTGGAAGAAGAGGAGGTCCGGACTACCCTTGAGCACCAGGCCCACAGGAAGAGCTCATGGCAATGTCGCCCCTTCCTTGCTCGGCACAGGCCCAGGGAGGACCTGGCTCCCATTCCAGGCTGTGATGTGGTGTGGCCGGGTGCTGTGCTCCACAGAGCTGGTGGGAGCTGGGGACGAGTGGGAACCTGGCCCCTTCCAAGTTGGCAGGGCAGGTGTTCCCAGGTACAGATGCAGCTGCCCAAGCTATGGTTGCAACTGAGGCACCGCTGTGCTCTTGGGAGCCAAGAGTAGGCAAGAGCCCCACCTTCCTGGGCAGTGCTGCAACTGCCCAAGTTGTGGCTGTGGATCAGGGCCTCCCACTCCACGGAGCAAGCAGGAATCCCCCTCCTCAGGGCAGTTGCAGCCACCCAAGCTGGAGCTGCACGCCCAGGTATCTCTGCACTCTTGGGGGGCCCGGAAAGGACCCTGTTGCCCTTACAGGCTTGTCCTCTCCCCACTACCAGTATCTGTTCTGTTCTCGGGGTGGGTCCCAGCCCAGACGCTATTACAGTCTGGCTGGGTGTGCACACACTCAGGGCAGTGCTGACATACCAGCTTCCTGCCGACTTGCACCCCTCTGGACTTTCGGCACTAAGGAGCATGGGAAGGGAAGCTGAGTGGGAGCTGAGGGTGGCTGGGTACTGGCCTGCAGTTGCCCCTTCATGTGAGCAGCCTGGGGCCATGGCCAGTGGCATGAGGCAGACAGGATCCTGGGCAGAAAGGGGTGGGTCCCCTGGTGAGGATTCTCTTTCTGGCCAGAGACAGCTGGGGGGCCTGGGATGCCAGTCTCTTGGATCAGAGTGGGGACTTGTGGTGCCTTTTATGGCCTGCCCATGGCCACTCATGGACAAATCGGCATGGACTGCCTCCCCACTGAGGTCCATAAAAGCCCCAGGCTCAGCCAGAGCAAGGCAAAGAATAGAGCAATGAAGGACAACTAGCTACAGAGAGAAGCTACTATCTCTGTTTAAAGCTGCAGACGTGGGGATGACCAGTTACAGCGAGGAGCTACCCTCTCCATGAACTCCTCTCTGCTGAGAGCTGAACACTGGACAGGATGACCTCCCTACACAGAGGAGGAACCCACTGCAATTCTCCTCTGAGCTGTTGTAACACTCAGTAAAGATCCTCCTCTTCTTGTTAAACTTCTACTTGTCTGCCTACCTCATTCTTCCTGGACACAGGACAAGAACTTGGGCAAAGGTGCCACCAGCCACAGAGATTTCTGGCCTGCAAGTGACGCCCCAAAGTCCTATAACACCACTTCCTCTCCTTCATTTTATTTTGCTATAAGTAAATTATTTTTAAATGCTCACTATGTCATCACAGTATACAGTAGAACAACTTGACCTTGATGTTTTCATTCCATGGAACATTCAAGAGCTAAACAGGCCATCCAGGATATAGCTCCAACCCCTGCTTCCTTTTTTTCTGGGGAATCTCTTTTAGAGACTCTTTATTTCATGAAACTCTTTATAGTTTTCTATATCCTCTAAGGAATAATGAATTCATGAGGAATAACCATGATAAAAATAATCACTCAAGCTGTGTGGTAACATTTGATACTTAATGAAAACTGAAAGAGGAATAAAATAGATATGTCAGAAATTGCCCAATAGGACAATTAGCCTTGCTAGAAAAAATGACTTTGATGGAAAACTTATTAAGTAGAAGCTATTAGTAAAATTTGATATGGATTGAACCAATTAGTGAATAGAATAAGCATCAATTTCAAATGGGAGAAGATTGATACCAATAAAAATATTCTTAACAAAATTAAAATTAAAATAATATAAACACTATACAAAAAATGATCAAGTACCTACATGGTGTTAATGGAATCTCCCTTGAAAAATATTTCCTCAATGAAAATATGTCAAGTATGAAATTTTAATTAAATGTTCCTATTCAAAATACGATGAGGGTCAACGTAAGTTAGAATTAGATGCTCTTCAATGAAACTTATGCAAAAGTTTGCAAGAGGAGTAGCAGAAAATGCTATACATCTGAAGATTTTTAGGTTTCTCTAAAAAAGCACAGCTCTACTAAAACTGAAAATAGATATCTGCTGTTGATATTGATAATATTCCTGGGCAAGTTTGCCTCATTGAAGCCCACATGTATTCTTCTTATCCATGCTTCCAAAGATCTTCAAATTTTCTTATATAGGTATTAAACAAATCTTGGGCTTTTTTTTCCTTACCTCCTCAAGACTGACTCCTTTCAGCAGCTGATATAGTTTTTGTTATAAAATAGCAATATAGAGCATTCTTCCAGAGGTTCAACAGGAGCTTCATTCTATTTATCTCTGAAGAGGAAAGTAAATCACATCCACAGGATTAAGGATTACAAGAAACAAGGCTTCAGGTTCTCGTTCAGTTTAAATACCTTTGGAATATTTTAATTTTATTTACTGATCTATCTTTGTGTTATTTTTAATATATATTTTATTTTTTTGTATGTTTTAAATGACAGGTTATAATGTGGCTTTTGTACAGTCAATATTGACTTATATTTACACTTTTCCATACATTTTCATTCTTTCATATGGAATTACTTTCTTTCTGCCTGAAGAATCGTATTTCACCTTCATTTTGAAAACTGTTTTCATTGGGTATGGAATTGTAGATTGGCAGTGATTCCCCCCACTCCTTATACCTCCCACCACCAGCATTTAAAAGATAACATATGTTCCATTCTCTTTCTGGATGCTTTAGGATTTTCTCTTTCTTTTTGGTTATCAGCAATTTTACTTTAATGTGCATATATGGGGCTTTGATTATATTTATTTTGCTTGGGTTTCACAGTGTATCTTGAGTCTGTAGATTCATGTCTATCAGTTGAAAAATGTTTAGCTATTAACCTCTCTCTCTCTTTCCTGTATTTTTGGGAACTGTCTGTTAGTTTATAATCACTACATAATAAATTACAGTAGCCCCTGCATCCATAATTTAGGTGATCTGCAATTAACTGTGGTCTGAAAATATTAAGATATTTTGGGAGACACAGAGAGACAGAGAAAGAAAAGGAGAGAGAATCTTCACATAACTCATTACACTATTACTATAACTGTTCTATTTTATTAATAGTTATTGTTAATCTCTTACTGTGACTATGCATTAAACTTTATTGTAGGTATGTATGTATAGGAAAAAAACAGTAGATATAGGATTCAGTTCAATTCATGCTTTCAGGCATTCAGGGATCTTGGAATGCATTTTCCATGAATAAGGGAGGATTATTTTACCACAATTTTAGTAGTTTTAAATAACACTCATTTATTAGCTCTCAGTTCTAAGGTCAGCAATCCAGACATGCTATGCATGTCTGGGTCCTCTGCTCCAAGTCTCACAGGCTGAAATCAGTATGATGGCTGCATTGTGCTCCTTTCTGAAAGGGCTGGGAAAATGTTCACTTCTAGGTTTGTTCAGGTTATTGACCAAATTTGGTTCCTTTGGATTATATAAAACAAGGCTCTAACATTTTTTCTAGTTGTCTGTTGGAGGCCAGTATTAGCTTTCACAGGCTACCCACATTCTTCCTCATGTGACTCCCTTCATCTTCAATGTTAGCAACAGAGAATCTCCCTTCTGTTGCATATTTTGTACCTCTGATTTCAAGAGGAGCTTAGTACATTTTAAGGCTTATCTAATTAGGTGAAGTTTATCCAAGATAGTCTTTCTTAAAGTCACTTATGCCATAGATTATAATTGAGTGAAACCTGTTGATACAGGCAGATGAGCTCCAAAATTGGGGCTTAGCTCAGGAAGGTTCTTGGCCTTTCTCAGGAAAGAATTCAAGGGCATTATTCTAGAGTGGTATTAAACAACTTTTATTGAAGCACTGGTATACAGTAGCAGCAGAGAGGTACTGCTCCTTGTGCAGCAGGGCTACCCAATAGGCAGTGTGCCCATAATAATAGCTCAGAGGCTGCTCTGTGGGCATATTTATATCCAGTTTAATTACATGCAAATTAAGGGCAGAGAGAAAAAAAGGGAAATAACTTCTGGATTGTTGGGTCATTGCTATGGAAAGGTATGGTAACTTCTATTGTTACCATGGCAATGGTAAACTGACATGGCACGCCAGTGCGCATGTCTTATGGAAAGTTGCTTCACCTTGTCTCTGTTTTTTTGCAACCTCCGCCTCCTGGGTTCAAGCAATTCTCCTGCCTCAGCTTCCTGAGTAGCTGGGACTACAGGCACGTGCCACCATGCCCAGCTAATTTTTTGTAGTTTTAGTAGAGATGGGGTTTCACCGTGTTGACAGGATGGTCTCCATCTCTTGACCTCGTGATCCACCTGCCTCAGCCTCCCAAAGTGCTGAGATTACAGGCTTGAGCCACCGTGCCCGGCCACCTTGTCTCTGTTTTAACTACTCCTCAATTTGGTCCAAAGTTTGAGCCCCCACTTACAGAGTTGAGTCGTGCCTTTTACTTCATTATCAACTTACAGTCCTGGGGATTCTGCAGGATACATACAATAGAGGGAGAGAATCTTGGGTGCTGTTTTGGAATTCTGCTTAACCCAGACTACAATAGTCATTTCTACTTCTGTTCCATAATCTTTTGCTATTTTTCCTTTTTTCCATCTTCTTTAATCTGCGTATTTAAATATAGATATTTTCTGTTCATCTGTCTTCCAGTTACTAAGCCTCTATTCTGCAGTGTCTGCTCTGCTGTTAAACCCATTTTCCAAGGTTCTAATTTCACTTGTATTTTTTAGTTCTAGTATTATTATTATTATTTTTTAGAATCCAAATCTCTGGTGAAATTCTACATAGTTTAAGCTATATTATTCATTTGTCTCCTGTACTTTCTGGAACATATTAATCGTAACTATTTTAACATTCTAACATTCTTACTATTAACTCCGCTATCTAGTTCATTGATGAATCTAATTATATTTTTTCTTTCTCTTAATTTTAAGCCAGTTTTTCTTGTCACTTTGTATGGCTTATAATATTGTATTAAATTCTGAACGTTATGTATGAAAAGGATCTAATAAAATTGTATAATTGTATTTCTCTTTTTATTTTTGCATTGTGTATTTATTAATATGTAGGCTCCTATGTCTACACATTAATAATTGTCACATATTTTTGATGAATTATTTATCTTTCTAAAATGCCCCTTTCCATCTCTGATAATATTCTTTGTCTTGAAGTTTATTTTACGTGATATGAAATAATTATCATAGCTTTAGTTTGCTATTTTTATGGTGTATTTTATTTCTATCCTTTTGTTCTTCACCTATCTGTGTCTTTATGTTTAGACTGTCTCCTGTAGCCAGCATAGAGTAAGTATGGATATACCTTTTCTCCAATTCTGTTTTATAATTTGAGTTTCAAAATTATTTACATTTAATGTAATTATCAATACAGCTGACTTTAGATCTACCTGCCCATTTTATTATCGGAATTGAATATACTTTACTATTTCATTTTAATATACCTTGAAATTTTGGTTTATCTCTTTGAATTGATTTTTAATTGAATGGCTTTTAGATTATATAACATTTCACAGTCTATTTAGAATTAATATTATAGAACATAGTATAATATAAAACCCACCATATATGTATAAAACTCACCATATATGTGCCTTTACTTCTCCCCAGTAACATTTATGTTGGGGTTGTAACATGTTTTATAGCTTCACATATAATCAAATTTGTGATAGATAATATTATGGTTTGCTTAAAAAACAATCATGTACTTAAAATACCATATGAAAATAAAATAGTCTTATATTTACCCAGAAATTTAATATTCATCATTCATGAGAATCTGAGCTTCCCTCAGCATTATCATTTACCTTAAGTTTGAAGAACTTATTCTGGCATTTCTTGTAAAGGAGGTCAGCTGGTGACATCCTCTTAGTATTCTTTCAATTTAAAATATCTTTGTCTTGCCTTCATTCCTAAAGAATATTTTCACTAGACATTGAATTCTGGGGTGATCTTATTTTCTTTGAAAACTGTAAATATGATGCTTCTCTGTCTTCTGGCATCTGTGCTTTCTGAGGACATATCTGTGGTGATTCAAATAATTGATTTACTTGTATATAATAAGTATTGATTTATCTAGCTATTTTCAATATTTCTTTCTTTTAATTTTGGTTTTCATTAGTGTGATGGTTTTGTTTTCTTTGAGTTTATTCTCAAAGAATTCACTGAATTATCCTCAAGGAATTCACTGAACTTCTTGAATCCATAAAGTTATATTTTTACCAAATTTGGGGAGTTTTCAGTAATTTTAAATTTAAATGCCTTTTTCTGCCCCAATATCTTTCTTTTCTTCACAATTCAGCTGCTTTTCTTTATTTAGAACTTTTATAGGTAGTTACTGTTTGCATATTTTAAACAGAATTTTTATTTGTAATCAATTGGAAGGATGAGACTTGGAGGACTTATGTCAGAAAAGGGACTCTCACCAATTATTTTAAATGCTGTAAAATTGTATAACAAATAATGATACAATAAATATTGTGGCTTTTAAATTCATGTTCACATATTAGAAAATTCTTTGAGATACCTCCAGACTAACGAAGTATGTGTATTTTCTTTTTGTATCTTTGGTTTGGAATAAATTTTAGTACATTTAAGCACTTTTTTTTTTTTTAAAAGATAGGGTTTCACCATGTTGATCAGGCTGGTCTTGAACCCCCGACCTCAGGTGATCCACCCACCTTGGCCTCCAAAGTGCCTGGATTACAGGCGTGAGCCACCAGGCCCAGCCTTAAGCACTATTTTTATCCTCTGTGTTTTGAACTAAGATTGTGGCTGTTTTATCGTTTCATCAGATGTAGAGCTTCTTTCTTTCCAGCCTTACTCTTTGCTTTAATTTCTGCGATGCCAGTTGAGTAGTTGCCTCTTTACCCTGTAGGTAATAGAACACAAGTATACATTCTCTAGTGTTCTCCCACAAAATTTAGATTATTTTATGCCTCTGTTAGTCTAACATTTTATACTAACATTGTATACATAAATCCATTCTAGTAATAGCAAGTTTATGAAAATAATATTTAACTCTAATATAAAAACAACTGAGATAGTCTTTTTTTAAATTTGATAAATTGAAAAATGTTGATAGTTCAAATCAACACATAATCTTATATATATCTGGTGTTATAAACTTTTAAAATATATTCTTAAGCAATTTAGAAATATATATCAAACAACCTTTAAAATGCTGACGCTCTTAGATGCAGTATTTTTAATAGTAAGTCTCAATTCTAAGAAAATGAAAGAGATGTTGTACATATAAGTAATATTTATAAAATCAGAAGGAAATAAATTGCCAAGTTATGTTATAGAAATGAGTTTGTGTAGATGGTGATGTATATACTTGAAAGAATAATATGAAACTTCCAGAGTGACTAGTTCAAAAATAAGAGAAATAAGAAGTAGAAAAATAATTTAAAAAAATAAATTAAAAGATAAGAAGAAAAAATGTATACATATAATATAAAATTCAGTTAAAAAGCTCGATTATATGCTGTACTTGTTACGGAATTTGTATCTTTGGTTTACTGTTACTTTTGTATCTAGATTACTGCTTGTTACTTTGCAGATGCTCAATAAATATTTGTCAAATGAATAACCATTATAATGTTACTTTAAAAATTTAGGCCAGTTTTTGATGAAGTAGTAGTTGTTCATTGTAAATAATTCAAATATTTTAAGCTGCACTGTTAAATATGTCTTCTTTCTATCACAGGCCATTGATACCTTGTGATCATATTCAGAGGCAACAAATTTTACCTTCTCTTTTTATGCGTCATTATAGAAATATACATGTTAAAGCTTATAGAGCCTTTGTATACAAATAAGAGCATGCTATATATTTTTTATGTGCTTTGTTCTTTTATTTAACTTGATATCTTAGAAAATGAAAAATGTACTTTAAAATAATACCCATCTTTGAGGACTTGACTATTTTTACTTTTTTCAATTTTCTGTATCTTAAAAATGTTTCCAGTGAACACGAATATTTTTATAATGAAAAGTAAAGTTTAAGTTAGCACTATATTTTCATTACCATTACTCTGCTCTCATAACTGTGTAGAGATTAATAATTTCCTCTCAGCTGAGAGTGCATTTGGGTAAAAAAAATACTCATGTTAAAGGCTCACAAGCCTTTATCTAAAATTCTTGCTTTCAAGTATCTCAATTGTTGGATTTAAAAAAGAAATACAGTACCTAATCATTGTATATTATATTCCACACTCAGCAGAGCAGCAATTGTAATTAAACATTAATATTTCTATACCAACACTTATGATATTCTCATTTAGAGAGAGAAATGAAAACATTAAATAGTTTTACATTATTCTAGATCAAATTTTTTCATCAAATAAGCTACAAAGAAAACCATTTGGTTTTCAAAGTTCTCTGGACTTGAAAATTCTGTGTGGAGGACTGTGGGCCTATATTATTATATACAAAATAAAGTCTTTTTAGTATGATTTCAAAACCTTTCACAATTGGGTAAATGTCTATATTTTAAATCTCAGCTAAAATTTCATTTTCATTTAATTTGTTATATTATTTTAAATTTCCTTTTATTTATAGATCTGATAATTACTTGTGAATTTGAATATAAACATTTTGAAGAAAATTTCTTAAATTAACAGAACTTTTCCTAAGTAACTATAATTATGCACACACACACACACACACACACACACACACATACACACACACAGATTCTCTGCCATGTAAAATATCTTGGAAAATCATTAATGTTTCATTTCTAAAAAATACGTAGCAGGCTTAATATAAAGACATTTTGAAATAAAACTATTGAGTCTCCCTGCAGTTATTGATTTAATTTTTATTTTATGATAAGAGCTTTTGTTTATGACTATTTTTCTGAAAGATTGCTTCCTGTTTTCACTGCTTACAGGCTTACTACAATTGTTCTTGCATTAAAGAAGGGTTAACAACTGAAGATGGTGAAGGTGATTTTATTGATGCTAGACCTGGGAAATGTGATGCAAAGTGCAACAAATTACCTTTGTTCCTTGCTTTTATTTTTTCTACACTTGTATTTTCTTCTTTTTGTAGTGTACCAATCATCTTGGCCATCATTCGGTATGTATATATCAGTCATTATTATTTTTTATTTACTATATAAGAAAAGTAATTTTAGAAAGATTTTAGAATTTTGTAGCAAATAATTTGCTCTGTGTTTCATGGTAGCAAATGCAGAGGGAAAGTTGTTAAATTATCACAATTCATGTATATGATTATTTCTCTTTTAGCTAATTTATTTGCATAAAGTGTGTAAAAATCACATTGTTTAACTTCAAACAATGTATTTACCTAATTTAACACACATAGAAACGTCATAAATGTGGGAAAAATTATTAATATTAACACAGATTTGATTATAATGTTGACTTATTATAATTGGTTATAGGAATTTATTAACTATTTACATCAATTTTGGTTAATTTCACTGTGAGAAAACATGAGTGTCATCAACAAAGGAGTGAATAACTTTTAGAATTTCAGTACATAATTTTTATTATTATTCTAAAGAAAACCGACATTTATTATTCATGTGTTCTTCCTAAATATATGAAATCAATTTAGTATTCATTTGTGTCATAGTACAGAAAAATTTTTTGTTATTTTTAATTTTGTTTTTAACACACTAACAAAACACCTTAAGACATGAGAAACCTGCATAGGCTGACCAGTAAACAAAGTGAGAAAAATGGTAATTTCTATTTGAGTTGATTCGGAACTGCTATAGGATCTATTCCATGAAATGAGCTATGAAGATAAATGATTTCTTATAATGCAAGCAGGCTGAGGACAAGGCCTTAGCAGTGAAAGTGAGGCCAAAAAATGTTTGAAATATCCCAGGCAAGAGTTTTCTAGGACAGGAATAGCATGATGATGAATGAGACCAAGAGATCTGAGCTAGGTTAAGGGCTTAATTCACATTAACACGACCTTTGTTGCCATGTTAATGTGAATGTTATTCTGTGTACACACCTGGGAACCACTGAAAACACCAAACCTTAGGAGCAAAAGTGATCAGATGGCATTTTAGATAGAATGTTTTGAAAATATTGTGATAGATGGGACTGAGGGGAAACCCTGGAGAAAAAGGAAGGCACTCTTAGAATTTAGTAGTGGTGGCCAGACACAGAGGCACACGCCTGTAATCCCAGCACATTGGAAGACAGTCGTGGATGGGTCATTTGAGGTCAGGAGTTCCAAGACCAGCCTGGCCAACATGTGAATCCCCATCTCTACTAAAAATACAAAAACTAGCCAGGTATGGTGGCGAGGGCCTGTAATCACAGCTACTCGGAAGTCTGAGGCAGGAGAATCCCTTGAACCTGGGGCAGAGACTGCAATGAGCCAAGATCACGCCATTGCACTCCAGCCTGGGTGATAGAGTGAGACTCCAATAAATAAATAAATAAGAGGGCAAAGCTTATTAATTTGATATACCTGGTATAAAATATGGAGAAATCTAGGATTATATCCAGACTTGCAGTTTGGAACTGAATGAATGATAAGTCCATTAACTGACATAGGAAATACAAGGAAAAGAGAAAGCTCAAACTGAAGATGATCAATACAATATTGAACATTTATTAGTTAATGTTCATGTGAAACATTCAAACAATGTTTCCAGCAGTGAGATGAGAGAGATAAAAGTAATATTTTAGAAGTTTAGTTCTGAATGTCACTTCTCTTGATAACTAGGCAAAGAGAATAAAACACACACACATACATTATAGTTTCAGTACAATTATGACATAGACCCAAAAAATGACAAAGTTGAAATTGCATATAAGCGTTGCCAAAATTCAAGCAGGACTGGAAACCAGCTTATAGATTCAGAAACATGTTATGAGGAACAGAAAATACAGACAGGACTGCAGGGCTGACAGATCACAGATATCTCCAACATGTATTTCAGAAGGAGAGTGTTTGGTCTTGATATGGATCTTCTGGGAGTAAGACTTAGGTAGATAAGTCAAGGAAGAATCTCTCAGGAAAGAATGAGAAAAAGGCTTGAAAATTTCACAGGAGGTCCAGACATGGCACACCTCAAAACAGCCAGGAAATACACTTTCTGCAAAGGAATGCATACAACCTCTGAAAGTAAGAAATGTGAAGAGATTTTAGAAACCCTGGGCTGTCAGTAAAAACTGAACTAGGACAAATTTGGAGAGGCAGAGGAAGTGTTAATACACATGGGAGTCTTATTTAACTCTATTGTATCAATAGAAAAGATAACTTGGAGGTTCAAAGCTTGGCCCATGCACCATCCCTGAAAGTTTCCTTTAGTTTAAGAAAAAATATCTCATTCAAATCTGAGTAAGTAGAAAAGGAAAAGATTCTGCCTGTGTACAAAATTACAAATAACTGTTATGAATGAAATGAAAATGATCAAATATTACTTTACTATAGACAAAACTCACCAAAAAAAGTTACCATGAATCCGATAAAAATATAAAGGTAAGTACATGTGAGTTTAAACTTTAAAAATGAAACAATCATGGCCACAGAATAGAAGAAAAGAACTAGATGGAGGAGGCTTGAAATAAGAATGGACAGAACTCAGAAACTAAATAAAAGAGAAAAAACTTCAGAAATAAAACCTAGATTATAAATCACAAAATGAAGAAAAGACAACCTAGAAATCAAGTAAGGGGCATTAAAAAAAAGAGAGAGAGAGAGAAATCTTGAGAATATAAAATAAAAATAAAGAAATAAAGTATGGCCAGGCGCGGTGGCTCACACCTGTAATCCCAGCACTTTGGGAGGCCAAGGCTGGTGGATCATCAGGTCAAGAGATCGAGACCATCCTGGTTAACATGGTGAAACCCCATCTCTACTAAAAATACAAAAATTAGCTGGGCATGGTGGCATGTGCCTGTAGTCCCAGCTACTCGGGAGGCTGAAGCAGGAGAATTGCTTGAACCCAGGAGGCAGAGGTCATGGTGAGCCGAGATCACGCCATTGCACTCCAGCCTGGGTAACAAGAAGTGAAACTCTGTCTAAAAAAGAAAGAAAGAAAGAAAGAAAATATTAAAGTGACAAATATAAACAATATGAAAAAAAAAAGATTGAGGATACATATAATTGGAATTCCTAAAAAAGAACACCTAAACAATCAAACAATATATATTTCAATCTTGATTTTATTTAAACTTTACTGAAATAATGATATATATAAATAAATACTGAAATAATAAAAATAATGAATAAATACTAAAATAATATAACATGTGAATGTCCGTATTGAAATAGAACACTAAGTGTCTAGGGAAATTGACCCAGAACAATCAGTACTGTGATATGTCAAAAAAAAAAAAAAATTAGTTAATTTAAATGTGAAAAAAAGTAAACTTCTTGTCATCTAAGAATAGGGAAAGCAAAAAAGTTTGGAATCAGATTTTGGAATTGCAGTATTCATCATTAGAAGACTGGAGAAACAATTTTCAAAGAAATAACATTTAAGCTAATTATTTCAACATCAACAAAAGGCCCTACTAGTATAAAGAGTTTTGATATGGAAGAACTCAAGAAATGTTATCTTAAATGATTAGTATGGCTTAAGTGTTTATCCTCTCTGAAACTCATGTTGAGAGTTAATCCCCATTGTAATAGTATTAAGAGAATGGGCAATCTGACTATTGTATTTGAGAGATGGAACTTTTGGGAGGTAATTAGGATTAGATAAAGTCATGAGAGTGAAGCATTCATGGCTCTGTAAGAGGAAAAGGAGAGACCTGAGCTAGTATACCCAGCCCCCTGAACATGGGTTACCCAGTACTGCCTCAGGACCCTGCAGAGTCCCTACCAGCCAAAAGATATGTATTGTGTTACATATATACATGTCACTATTGGGAGAAGTTGGGAGAAGATAAACAGCAAGCTTTGTACTATTTTTACAGTTTTCTGTGTGGAGATAATACTTTAAAAAAAGTGAACAACAAAACATGCACACACACACATATACACACACACTCAAATATCACACAAAAGCAGTCTGACATGAACAAACAGAAAAGATGTGTCTTGTGTTATTGAACAGGAAAGCCAACACCACAAATATATCAATTCTCCTTAGGTTAATTTATAATGAAAATACCAGTAGAATTGTGGAACTATATAACCAGATTCTAAAGTTCTTATGGAAAAATAACAAGCAAGAGTAGCTTGGGAATCTAAAACAGAGAAGCACAATAATTGATGCCTACCATCATAAGCTAAAAGGCACCATAAAAATCTCAATTATTAAAAAAAAAGTAGTGACTTATAAACAAACAGAGAGTATAGAAATAAACCTCTTATAGAAGGTTATATTAAATTGTATGTGCACATCAAAAAAAAAAAAAGAAATACACCTCAACTCTTTATTAGTCTGGCTAGCAGTCTTATCTATTTTATTGATCTTTTCAAAAATAAGCTCCTAGATTCATTGATTTTTTTTGAAGGGTTTTTGTGTGTGTGTGTCTCTATTTTCTTCAGTTCCACCCTAATCTTAGTTATTTCTGGTCTTCTGCTAGCTTTTGAATTTGATTAATCTTACTCTTCTAGTTATTTTAATTGTGATGTTAGGGTGTCAATTTTAGGTCTTGCCTTGTTTCTCTTGTGTGGATTTAGTGCTATAAATTTTCCTCTAGACACTGCTTTAAATGTGTCTGAGCGATTCTGGTACACTATATCTTCGTTCACACTGGTATCAAAGAACATCTTTATTTTTGCCTTCATTTCATTGTTTATCCAGTAGTCACTCAGGAGCAGGTTGTTCAGTTTCCATGTAGTTGTGCAGTTTTGAGTGAGTTTCTTAATCCTAAGTTCTAATTTGATTGCACTGTGGTCTGAGAGACCATTATGATTTTTGTTCTTTTGCGTTTGCTGAGGAGTGTTTTACTTCCAATTATGTGCTCAATTTTGGAATAAGTATGATGTGGTGCTGAGAAGAATGTATATTCTGTGGATTTGGGGTGAAGGGTTCCATAGATGTTTATTAGGTCTGCTTGGTCCAGATCTGAGTCGAAGTCCTGGATATTATTGTTAATTTTCTGTCTCATTGATCTGCCTAATATTGACAGTGGAGTGTTAAAGTCTCCCACTATTATTGTGTGGGAGTCAAAGTCTCTTGGTAGGTCATAAAGAACTTACTTTATGAATATGGGTCTTCCTGTATTGGGTGCATATATATTTAATATAGTTAGCTCTTCTTGTTCCATTGATCCCTTTACCATTATGTAATGCCCTTGTCTCTTTTGATCTCTATTGGCTTAAAGTCTGTTTTATCAGAGACTAGGATTGAAACCTCTCCTTTTTTTTTTTTTGTTTGTTTTGTCTTTGTTTTTGATCTCCATTTGCTTGGTAAATCTCCCTACATCCCTTTATTTTGAGCCTATGTGTGTCTTTTTCATGTGAGGTAGGTCTCCTGAATATAGCACACTGATGGGTCTTGACTCTTTATTCAATTTGCCAGTCTGTGTCTTTTGATTGGGGCATTTAGCCCATTTACATTTAAGGTTAATATTGTTATGTGTGAATTTGATCCTGCCATTTTGATGCTAGCTGGTAATTTTGCCCATTTGTTGATGCAGTTTCTTCATAGTGTCAACGGTCTTTACAATTTGGTATGTTTTTGCAGTGGTTGGTAGTGATTGTTCCTTTCCATGTTTAGTGCTTCCTTTGGGAGCTCTGGTAAGGCAGGCCTGGTGGTGACAAAATCTCTCAGCATTTACTTGTCCATAAAGGTTTTTATTTCTCCCTCACTTATGAAGCTTAGTTTGCTGGATATAAAATTCTGGGTTGAAAATTCTTTTCTGTAAGGATGTTCAATAAGACCAATTAACTATTTAAATAGACGACCTAACATCGTTAAAACTCTAGAAGAAAACCTAGGCAATACCATTCAGGACATAGGCATAGGCAAGGACTTCATGACTAAAACACCAAAAGCAATGGCAAAAAAAGCTAAAATAGACACATAGGATCTAATTAAACTAAAGAGCTTCTGCATAGCAAAAGAAACTATCATTAGAGTGAACAAGCAACTGAAAGAATGGGAAAAAATTTTTTGCAATCTACCCGTCTGACAAAAGACTATTATCCAGAATCTACAGAGAACTTAAACAGCTTTACAAAGAAACAAACAAAATAAAACTACACTACATCAAAAAGTGGGCAAAGGATATGAACAGACACTTTCAAAAGAAAACATTTATGCAGCCAACAGACATGAAAAAAAGCTCATCATCACTGGTCATTACAGAAATGCAAATTAAAACCACATTGAGATACCATCTCACTCCAGTTAGAATGACTATCATTAAAAATCAGGAGACAACAGATGCTGAAGTGGATGTGGAGAAATAGGAGTACTTTTACACTGTTGGTGGAAATGTAAATTAGTTCAACCATTGTGGAAGACAGCGTGGTGATTCCACAAAGATCTAGAAATAGAAATATCATTTGACCCAGCTATCCCATTACTGGGTATATATCCAAAGGATTACATATTGTTCTATTATAAAGACAGATGTTTATTGCGGCACTGTTTACAATAGCAAAGACTTGGAACCAACACAAATGCCCATCAATGATAGACTGGATAAAGAAAATGTGGCACATATACCCCATGGAATACTAAGCAGCCATAAAAAAGGATGAGTTTACATCATTTGCAGGGACAGAGATGAAACTGGAGACCATCATTCTTAGCAAACTAACACAAGAACAGAAAGTCAAAACCACATGTTCTCACACATAAGTGGGTGTTGAACAGTGAGAACACATGGACACAGGAAAGGAACATCACACACCAGGGCCTGTTAGGGGATGGTGGGGGGGGGACAGGGGAGGGATAGCAGGGGATGGGAGGCTAGAGGAGGGATAGCATCAGGAGAAACACCTAGCGTAGATGGCAGAATGATGGATTCAGCCAACCACCATGTCATATGTATACCTAGGTAACAAACCTGCATGTTCTGCACATGTACCCCAGAACTTAAAGTATAATTAAAAAAGAAAGAAAGAAAGAAAGAAACTCCAACTTATATGGGAATTTTAATCTTAAATAAGTACAGCAAAGATGGACTGTTGAAAAGTGGCTCCAGTGTGACATGATATATATTTTTTTCCCAAAATTATTCCCATTGCTACCCATCTCCTAAAGGTTACAATTTAAACTACTTTCTTTTATACTTTCAGTGTTTCTTTATATATATAAGTAACTATAAATATACACCTCAATATTCGTCCTTTCAACACAGGAGGTAGCATACTATATTCACCATTCTCTATTTTGATTTTTTAGTGTAACAATATATACTTAATATCTCTCTTTATATAAACATAGAGACCCTCTCTATTTATTTTTTACTGTTGCATAATATTGCATTGCTCAGAAGTGCAATCATTTTTTCAACCAGCCTGTTCCTTTGCACTTAGCTTTTTCTCAGATTTTTATTATCTATATTACATTATTTGTATGATATTATACTACATATAATATTATGTGTAATATGATATAGATAACCTTACAGAAAGAACTTTACCTATTTGCAGATAAACACAGGATGGGAGTATAAGCAAGCAAATTTCTCCAGTGTGCCTTCTTTACACTGTTTTGCTTTCCAAAGCATGTAATATTATTACAAATTCAACAAAGTTCAATCTTTAAAAGTTCAATAAAAGTCAAAGCTGAAGATGTTAAATATGAAATTATTGTCAAATAAGTGATCATTAAAGCCGTGGAAATGGGATAGCTTTCAGTGATTTGCAACAAGTTAATGCTCATATAGAGAAAAATTGGAAAGGCTGGTTTAAATGATAAAAGTCATATATTTAAAGTCAAAAAGAAGCGAAGGACTAAAGGGATCAAACTTCCAGAGAGAACAGAAGCTTTCAGAGGTGAACTGGGCATCTAAAGCTGCCCGTGAGGTACTTGCCAAATTCTTGATGCAGGCTAGATGCTGACAATTTGGACTAGGCCCAGGCTGAGGGTCACAACCGGAAGACAAGCAAACAGGCAGAGTTTACAGCGATCACATGGGGCTAAGAATGACAAAATAATTTTTCCTCTTGAGAAATTTGCTAAAATCTGAAGCAGTGAAGGGCTTCAGTATAAACAATAAAGAATCATGATTTCTCCATATCTTTCCATTGAGAGGCTCATTAAGAAAACTAGTTCTTCAACATTTTCCCCGTGTCCTCATAATTTTAACATATTTATGCCCCTTCATTGTGGTAATCACTGTGTATTCAAACAAGAGAGTGGGTGAGCACTTTAAGGACAAATATGGAATAAAAGAGGAACACAAACGAACAGGTCTCTGCTCCTCTGATGAATGTTAGGTGTAACAAGGTAGACAGAATAAAAAAAATGTAGTTTCACTAATAAATATTTAATTGTAATATTAAAATATACCCTAAAAAAATGTAGAAAAACACAATGAGAAAATTACATGATAGTCTAACTTATTCTGGGGATTCAGGGAGGGTATTCCTGAAGAAATTGCATTTGAACCAAACCCTGAAGGATGAGAGGTAAGTACTTCACACAGTGGGAACAACAGATGCAAAATGTCTAGTGGGAGAAGTAGCTTTATAAGAGTGTTCTATTATAGAATGTGGTAAGCAAGGAGGGTGATGGGACAAAAGTTTGGAGGTAGCAGGAAATACACTGATTAGATCAGGCTGACCATTTCAAATTTTCTTTGCAATTCTAGATTAAATTCTAAGAACAATGGGAAGACATTGAAGGATCCTAGTGTGAGGCAGTAGAATAATCAGAATTTCATCTTAAAAAATCACTTTAGTTCTTATATGGAGAATGTATGGAAGGAATAAGGATTGGCTGTGGTATATGAGAAAAAAAGATCTTTTCAAAAATGCCTTTTTACAAGATTTGGGCTTGAGAAGTGTGTAAATGAAGATTCCATTTTTATGATTTTTTTAAACAGGGAGTTCTAAGGGAAGAACAGATTTTGTGCAAGACAACAACTTACATTTAGAACCCATGTTCATAAGAAATATATGGACTAAAAATATAAATTTAGAGGCCATACAAAAGACGATGAAAGCTTCCTTTTACATTTTGGGAGAGTATTGACAATTTTTGTTTATTTCACAAAATCCTTAAATGATTCTTTTATAGATCAAATTGTAATTTTTTAATGCTACTTTTTTTGTTAAAGCACTATAGTTTTTCATTAAAATCTTAATTTTGCATACATATCTCTTAGTTATTTTTGTGCTATTCACTTAACTAATTTTGGAAAATCCTGGAAATTATTAATCTTTCATTTGGTTTTCTATATTAGTTAGAAAAACGGTTGCAGTCAAATTGAAGATACATAAATACTACTTCCTTATGAATAATGGTCAGCTATATATGTGCTTCAGATAGCTCCAATATCATATGGCATATAAGAAAACTACTTATGCTAAAAAAGGAGAGCACTGAATTATAGTTAGGCAACATTTCCATTTTATATCAAAAACTATACTAAAGTGTGATTTGAAAACATGACACTTTTTTAACTCTTTTATAGTGAATCTGCTCATGATAAAAGTGTAAATTATTATTTATTTAAAAATTTAGTTATTTGAGAATTGGTTAATTTGTTTTTATTTTTCTAATAGTAAATATATGGGGAAGAAATATATTTTTACTAGGTTGATCTGGGTAGAATTGTCTCACTTTCTGCAAAATATTACAAAATACTGTGTATATGCTATATTTTTATAAATTGATTATTTTGGATGAAATACGGGTCATAATACAGTTTATTGTCCAAGTTTAAAGGCAAAGTAACAAAGAGTAAGCATTGAGTTTATTTTAAATGCCCATTAATAATATAGTCCATATTTTTTAACTTTCTAAAATGTTTAAGGATTATTTTTAATTGTATTTTTATTTTCCAACTCCTAATATGTCCTGTCGTGCATTTTTTTTCTTTTTTAAATAAATACTTGGTTTGATCAGTAGGAAATACTGCAATCTTCATTCTTTATATTTGGAAAAGTTATTTTTTCATTTATTTTAGCTTTTAAATAGTGAGTGTAGTAGTCACAGGTCAAACACGAAAGAGGTGGCACCGTCAAATTAGAACAATTTTAGTAATATTGAATAAAGTGACTATTTAAAACATAGGTAAGGTGTAAGGAATTCCAAAAAAATAGTGCATTATCTCTGGTATCCTTCCACTCCAGGCCCGAAGGGAAACAAAGGCTGGAAAGGAAAAAGGGGTCCTGTAGGGAGGACTCTTTCGCCCATCGGACACAATCAGCCTGGGTAACTGCCTGGAGGGAGTCTTGGAATACAGATCTTGACCTCACTTTCCTCCCTCACTCAGAAGTGTCCCAATCAGTAGCCAGAAGACAGGAGAGCCCATTGATATAGTCCATTTACCTCAACCTCCCAGGGCAGAGAGCAAGGTAGAAAAATGTGGAGAGTGAATCTCACAGGGGTAAAAAAAAATAAAAATCTAAAATAATAGGTGTACATGACAGAATGAAAAAAAGATAAGTATAAAATCTAGCACTCTTTCCAGCAAAGGAAAGGGAGCAGGGGCAGAGGGTTTGGGCTGTGAAAACCTTCCTCTTTCGGAAGATCAAGGACCTTTGGAATTGGCTGGCAAGGGGCATAATATGGAGAAAGGGGGAGCTGTAGTCCTTTAACAGGCCAGCTTAAACTGGCTGAAGATTCTTAGTACAACTGATGCACCAAAAAAAAATATATATATATACAGTATACATTCTTAGTGCTAATAAAAATGATGTACTGACTATATCATTGCTATTTACTTTTAGAGTTGTACCTGAAACACTGCGTTCTCTGGCCTTGGGTGTAAGCTATGTGATTTTGAGAATATTTGGTATGTATTTTTGGCCATCTTTTATCACATCAAATCGGTTTTTTTAATTTGTATATGTGTCTACATATATATTTAGTATTACAAGTAAATAATGGTAAATGACACAAAGCAAGTGAAAGGGCAGGCTGCTTTGCAGAATTTAGGAGACAATGTAAAGAGGGAATACTAATTCTCAAATTATCAAATAAAATATGCATATTATATTTGATCAGAAGAGACAACAAATTTAATTTGAAATATATTAATCGTCTCAGACATGTGGTTTGGTAAGCTCATAGAAAACTCTTGTAATACTTTACGTTGTTTGCATGTTTGGGAAGTCACTAACCTAGCCTAAGGATTTTTAAAATTTTCATCACCAACAACACTGAATCTAATGTTTTCAAAGACTTATTTGTTCCTAAGAACAAATAAATGTCGGGGGGTAATGTGTTATTTTCTTTGGCTTTCTTAAATCGCAAAAACTAGATTTCAAATGCAAATTATGACCATTTTAGAACCTCTGATTGACTAAGTTCATGGATCGAAGACTGAAAGACATATAATAAAAAAATGTAGAAAAATCTAAGTGTGGCTCTGATAGGGATCAGAGACATCATTCTATAGCTAGATCTACATGCTTGATTAAAATTAGCTTTTTTAACTGGGAAAAATTAGAGAATATTTTTGTTTTGGACAATGATTCACTAGATCAGAGATTTGTAATGGAAGAGGTAACATAGGAAACAGTCAGTACACAGGAAGTTTCTTGCATCAGAAAGGGAGCCAGTGAGGCTGATGTATTTTTGAATGGGAGAGAGTAGATTAAGATGTTACTAAATATTGTAGACAAAAACGGTCTATAGATATTTCAGGGTTTTTCTACCAGATAATTTTAAGCAGATGATAGATATTATTTGATTTACATTTAAAATATAACACTGGCTAGGCACAGTGCTTACGTTTGTAATCCCAGCACTTTGGGATGCTGAGGAGGGAGGATTCCTTGAGGCCTGGAGTTGGAGACCAGCTTTGGCAATATAACAAGACTCTGTCTCTAATAATAATAATAATTTTAAAAGTAAAAAAGTAAAAGGTAACTCTGCTGATAGAGGAAAAAGTACTTACAGAAAATGAATGTGGAGGAAAAGAAAAGGAAGGCTTTTGCTGAAGTCTAACAATTATATTAGGTCGGGTATAGTGGCTCACTCTTGTAACCCCAGCACTTTGGGAGGCTGAAGCTGGTGGATCACCTGAGGTCAGGAGTTTGAGACCAGCCTGGCCAACATGGTAAAACCTCATTTCTACTAAAATAGAAAAATTAGCTGGGCATGGTGGCAGGCATCTGTAATCCTAGCCACTCAGGAGGCTGAGGCACGAGAATATCTTGAACCTGGTAGACAGGCTGCAGTGAGCAGAGATCATACCACTACACTCCAGCTTGGGCAACAGAGCAAGACTTTGTCTCAAAAAAAAAAAAAAAAAAAAGCATTAAAGTGGATTCTAGGGTTTGTAGTAGAGATAGAGTGAAAACAGTATATCCAAAATATCTTTGGAATTAGTGTTACAAAGATGTATGATGGATTGGGAAAAGATGGTAAAAAATAGAAAAAATGAATAGCAGTCTATTTTTTTTAACCTTGAGCAATTATAAAAAAGAGAGCGCTATCACTCACCAAAAGGAGTGAATCTAGATAATGGGGATTGGCAAGAATCAAGAGTCGTTTCGGCAAGAAGGTTCTGATATTTGCTTAAGAAAGATGATTAATCGTCAGAGATTTTAGTTCTGAGAATTTGAATCTGGTGTGTTTGGGGGCAACTCTGCGTGTGTGTGTGTGTGTGTGTGTGTGTGTGTGTGTGTAACTTTTCACTCACTTTTGGCTGAAAGTAACATTGTTGCTGTGGAGATTTTGTCTGAGACTATGTAGAGGTTTCCCTTAGGCAGCACAGCTGGTCCTCTGGATTTGAGGTCATCTGAATCTGGGGCTACTATAAACACATCAGTGTATTTGCATTTTCAGTTATTTTTCTCAATGTCCTGATAAATAACAGATATACATTTGCAAACTCATTTTTTCAGTAGTTGAAAATGTCACAGAGATCTTTGATTACATACTAACTTCACAAAATCAGTATTTGGTAATTCTGTTTTAAGTACTTTCTCCTAAGTTTTTCACACAAAATTAAAATAAATTGAAATGTCATCTAAATAACAACATGGACAACATTCTAAACAGATGCAAAACTACTAATTGTTTCATACCTACAGGGATATGGATTTTTTTCTGAAAACTCACATTGTTTCCAGTGATTAACAATCCTATCTATAAATAAATTTTAGATAATTTAAGTGATATGTTTCGAATGATGATTCATCATTCATATATATTATGTGTGTATGCATTACATGTTTAAGAGAAAATAATTTTAATCCTGACCTATAGTGTTTTCATAAAGAATTTCAATCATTGCATTTCTCATAGGGACAATTCCTGGACCATTACTCTTTAAAACATCAGGAGAAAGTTCCTGTATTTTTCGAGACACTAATAAATGTGGACACACAGGACAATGTTGGATATATAACCAGACAAAAATGGCTTACCTATTGGTAGGAATATGTAAGTGATACGTATTAAGGAAATGGAGAGAAATAAAATTATTTTTAAGACTTATGGTTGTTTATAGTAAGGCAGAATTATAATAAACTGTGAATGAAATAAGTACTTTGATGAGTAAAGGTGGCTTAGCTTGCACAACAGAGTGAGACCACATCTCTACAAATAAAATTAAAAGAAATAAAAAATATATCCAAGTATATTGTCACATGCTATTCAGAGGTGAGAGGCTCTCTTGAGCTTGCGAGGTCGAGGCTACAGTGAGTCATAATTGTGCCAGCCTGAATGACAGAGTGAGACTCTCTCAAAAACAAAAAATTAAAAAAGGAGGATTATCTAGTTATATAGTAAATTTTTTAGAAACTAAGTGCCATAGAATTTACGTGTTTGAGTCAGTGTATTAAATACATAATCATTCCCAAATAAAGAATCATAATTAGCAGAATTTTAGTTTTGGGAAATATTTTGCCCAAATACAAACAAATCTCTTGACATTGTAACCCTTTCTACCTCCACAGTAAAACATTGGATAAGTTTGAACAAAATTTTTGCACCATTGGAGAACATCACGCTACTCTTACTTCAGTTAAATCTACACTTCGTATTTTTTCTTTTGTTCAACGATATAGTAGTGCCTAGAACACAGTAATCATTCAATATTTGCTGAATACATAAGAGATATAGGGAATCAAGATTCCATGGTGGTATGAGATGTGGTCAACGTGTTGGGAAAGTCTAGACATGTTTTTATTACTTAAGAAAACTTATCAAATCTTCCTGAATCATAATTTATTCATCTGTTAAGTGAGGATATTGTATTGCATAATTTCCGCAGTCTTAATCAGAGTGAACATTAAATGATTGTATTGTATAAATATGTTTTGTGTTATAAATACTTTAAAGTGTTTACATGTTTTGTGGTTTCACTAAGTAGATTCAATAATTCAAAAAAACCGTAATGATAAACTCTAATATTTAAGAGTAACAAATATCTATTTCATAAAAATAGAGAGCAATGCTTTCTAATTCTGAAATCAATTATTCAGCAAGCTTGACCTACAATGAAAACTGAATAAAATTTTAAAAAATCGAAGAGTAACATGACATTTGAGAAGTCAAAATTAACGTGTTGGAGGTAATTCAACAAAAACAGGAATTGTTCTTAAAGAAGTCTTAAAACTTTGCAGAGACTTTAAGTTTTTATTTTAGATATAATTGTCACATGGTTACCTGTTTTCGCAGTAGGTATTTGACAAAGTTGGTGAACTAGAAGAAATTCCAGTAAAGTGCTATTGAAAGGAGATATGAATAATAAAGAACATAAATAATTATGGTCAGATAGAAAATCTATGCAAAGATAGAAAACTGCAATACTATGCATATGTGGGAATTTAGTGTAAGCCAGTATATTTTTAAATGTATTTAATTGGTTATATGACTGAGAATAACTTGGTGTTCTTATTAAAAATATACATTCTGAGGCCCTGAATAGAATTCCAGGGACTGGAAGACATTAGCAAGGCTGAGGAATAGGAATTTTCAGCACTTATTTCCTCACAGAAACATTTATTTTACCATCCATGTGTGAACGTACCTTCGGAAGAGCTACAGAAATTACATTGAGAGAATACAGCACCTGGATGTAGCAGAGAAATAAGAAAAGACACATTGAGGAGGATAGGAGGTATAGTTATGCATGACCTGCATCACCCTTCCCCCAAGTCTGGCAGAATAGTGCAGAGAGATACCCTACATGTGAAGGAATGAACTCTAAGCAAGAATCTGACTTTGCCATTGACTAGAAACCAAATGTGCCTCAGTAAAATACAGCTCTAGGCTGATCCCCTTACCACCAGGCTCTAGGCAGAGACCTGTGGAGGAGTCTCCAGGTATGCCTCAACTACAGGCTGACTCCCACAGACCTGCGCTTCAGGCTGGCACCCACAGACTATGCCCTCAGTCTGTGTTGCACAAGAGTGGCTCACAAAAACCTTAGCTTCAGGCCAGTATCTGCAGCCGCAGGCACTGGGCTGGGTACTTGCAGCCTGTGGCACCAGGCTGATACTCACAGACCCAACTTCCAGGCCATCCCTAGCAGATACAGGTTCCAGGTCTGTCCCCTGTGTTCCCAGGATCCAGAGTGATCCCCTTAGCCCTACATTCCAATGGATATAGTGTCCAGGCCCACTCCAGCAGACTTTGATGCTGTCCTGTCCCCTGGAGACCCAGGCTTTAGAACCACCTCTGCAGATGCAGAAAAAAGGCCCATCCCTATGGCACTCAAGACCTGCCCCAGCACCATCTCAACCCCCATGAACCAAGGCTTGAGGTTGGCCCCCACAAACTCAGGGTCCAGGACTGCCCTCATGGGCTCAGTCAAATGTTCATCTCAGTGGACTTTGGCACCAGGCTAGCCAAGGTGAACACAAGATCCAGGCCCATCACAATGGATCCAGGCTTTAGGTCAGATCCCATAGACCCATGCATCAAGCCAGCCCATCTGCTGACCCAGGAACTGGATGAGTCAATTATGTAAAGACTGGAATAACTGCCTACTTCTTCAAAAGTGCAGACTCCAATGCATGGGCACAGGATTACAAATAATCTGGAAAACACGACACCACCAAAGGAACAAAATAAAGCACCAGTAACCGACTCTAAAGAATGGAGACTCACCAGTTGTGGTGTTGTGTATCTGTAATTCCAGTTACTTGAGAGGTTTGGCAAAGGGCTGAGGCAGGAGGATCACTTGAGCCCAGGAATTCAAGACCAGCCTAGGAAACACGGTCAGATGCCATTCAAAAGAAAAAAAGAAAAAAAAGAAAAATAAAAAGCAGGAGATAAATGGAGACTTATGAACTGCCTGACACATAATTCATATCAGTCATCTTGAAGTTCAGTAAACTACAAGAGTACACAGACAAGGAAACAAAATCAAAAAAATAATACACAAACAAAATGAGAAATACAATAGATACAAGCCATAAAAAGGAATAAATTCTAGAGCTAAATAATACAATAATTGAACTGAAAAATTTCATTGAGAACTTCAATAGCAAAGTAGATCAAGCAGAATAAAGAATCAATGAGTTTGAAGGCAGGGCATTCAAAATTATCCAGTCAGAGGAGTAAATGATGTAAACATGAAGGAAAGCCTATTGGAATTATGGAACACCATGAAGCAAACCAATCTATGCATTGTGAGAGTCCCAGAAGGAACAAAGAAAGTGGTGGAAAGCCTATTTAAAGAAATAATGACAGAAACCTTCCCAAATCTGTAGAGAGAAATGAATATCCAGATCTATGGAGTGCAAGGAACACCAAATAGATAAGATGTAAGGAACTCTTCAATGAGACATTATAATCAAATTTTTGAAAGTCAAAGACAAGAAGAGAATTTTGAAAGCAATAAGAGAAAAGCAATTCATCACATATAAGGGAAACTGTATAAGACTATAAACAGAAATTTTGCAGGCCAAGAGACAGTAGAATGATATATTTACTGTGCTAAAAGAAAGCAACTGCTAGACAGGAATATTACACCTGAGAAGTCCATCCATCAGAAATAAAGGAGAAGGATTTCCCAGAACAATAAAAACTGAGGGATTTCATCACCACTAGATCTGACTTACAAGAAATGCTAGAGAGGATCTTAAGCCCTGATGCTCAGGCCTGCTCGCCCCTGTGGAGTGTATTTTCATTTTCAATAAATATCTGCTTTTTTTGTTTGTTTGTTTAATAAAAAAGAGAAAGAAATGCTAAATGGAGTTCTTATGGTTGAATTGAAAGGTTGCTAACTAACCACATGAAAACATGTAAAAGTATAAAACTCAGTAGTAAATGTAAATACATGGTCAAATATATAGTCAAATTTAGAATACTCTAATACTATAATGGTGGTGATTAAATCATTTTTAACTGTACTATAAAACTTGAACAACAAAAATATTAAAAATAACTATAGCTACAGTAATATGTTAAGTAAATGTGGGATGAAAAGAAGTAGAGTTTTCATATGCAATGGAAGTTAAGTGGTTAACAGCATAAAACAGTTATACCTATAAGATACTTTATGTAAGCCCTATGGTAAGCAGACATTGTAAAAAAATAAGGTGTACATGCTTAAATTATAAAAAAGTTAAAAAGATTTAAAAAAGAAGGATACCACTACAAAAAAAGTCTTCACAAAGGAAGACTGCAAGGAAAAAGAATGGAACATAGGAAAACAAGAGTCAGAAAACAGTCAGAAAACAATTAAAAAATGGCAGTTGTGAGTCCTTAACTCTCAATAATTACTTTAAATGTAAATAGGTTAAAATCTCTAATCAAGTATTATAGACTGGCTGAACCTAATGTTTAGCCAGATTTTAACCAAAGTCAGCAGAAAAAAAGAAATGATAAAAATCAGAGCAAATGTCAATGAAATACAGATTAGAAAAATAATAGAAAAAAATAACAAAATTAGGAGTTGGATTGTTGCTAAACAAATGAAACTGACAAACCATTAGCTAGACTAAGAAAAACAGACAGAAAACTCAAATAAATAAAATTATAAATAAAAGGCAACAAATTACAACTTATGCAACATAAATAAAAAGGATCATGAAACTATTATAAAAAATTAGACATCATATTGGATTAACTAGATAATATGAACAAATTCCTATAAACATAACACTTCACAAAGACATAATCATGAATAAGTAGAAAATCTGCTTAGACAAATAATGAATTAGGAGTTGAATTGGCAATCAAAAATCTCCCAACAAAGGAAAGCCCAGGAGCTGATGACTTCACTGGTTAATTCTGCTAAATATTTAAATAAAAAAATAATGCTAACCTTTCTCAAAATTAAAAAAAATATATATTGAAGAGGAAGAAACCCTTCTAAATTTATTTATGAGACCAGAATTACCCTAATACCAAAGTTAGATGAAAACACTCAAAGAAAATAAAATTATGGGCCAATATCCCTAATGAACACAGATGCCAAAATCCTCAAGAAAATACTAGCAAATTGAATTCAACAATACATTTAAAAGGATCATATATTATGATCAAGAGGGATTTATTCATGAGGTGCAGTGATGGCTTAACATGTACAAATCAGTTAATGTGATATACCATATTAACAAAATAAAGGATAAAAATAATATGATAATTTCAATAGGTGAAGAAAAAGTATTTGACAAAATGTAACATCATTTTGCGATTTAAAAAAATCCTTAAAAATACATATAGAGGAATGTATCTTTACATAATAAAGAAAATATATTACTTGTTCAGAGCTAATATCATGGTTGTGAAAAGCTGAAAGCTCCCTCTTTATGATCAGGAAAAAGACAGAGTCTATCTATTCTCTCCACTTCTATTCAACATATGTGGGGAGTTCTACACAGATCAATTAGGCAAGAAAAAGGAAACATGGCATCTTAAAAAATTACAAAGGAGGAAGTAAAATAGTTTCTTTTTGCAAATGACATGATTTATGTATAGAAAACACTTTATATATATATATACACGCACATATATACACATATATATAGTTTTCTGTAGAGTGTCATATATATACATATATGTGTATGCATGTACACCATGTATATACAGTAGACTTTTTGTATATACACATATATAATCTCATATATATACACATGTATACATGTCTCATACACACACACACACACACACACACACACGAAACTCCACCAAAACACTGTTAAAACTTATAACTAGTTTGAGCAAGGTTTCGAGATAAAATCAGCATTTAAAAACCAGTAGTGGTTCTACAACTAACAAGAACTATCTAAAAAAAAAATTAAGAAAACATACCCATTTACAGTAGTGTCAAAAAAACATACACAGAAATAAATTTAAATGAGGTAAAAAGATATTTATGTTGAAAACCATAAGTGATTGATGAAAGAAAAGAAGACACAAATAGGTGGAAATATTCTATGTTTATGCATTGAGAGAATTAAAATTGTTAACACATCTGTAGTACTCAGAGTGACCTAAAGATTCAATGCAGTACCTATCAAAATTCCAATGACATTTTTCACAGCAATAGAAAAAAAATCTTAAAATTTGTGCAAAATCACAAAAGACATTCAATGGCCAATACAATCTTTGGCAAAATGAACAAAGCTGAAAGCATAACCCTATCTAATTCCCATCTAATTCCAAAATATACTACAAAGCTATAGTAATCAGAACAGCATGCTCCTGCCATAAAACAGACATAGGCCATTGAAACAGAATAGAGAACAAACAAATAAACTATACTTTTATAGACAATTGATCTTTAACAAATGTGACAAGAACACATAGTGGGACAGTCTTTTCAATAAATGGTGCAGAGAAAACAGGATAGCCACATCAGAAGAATGAAATTGGACTCATGCTACATGCAAAAGTCAACTCAAAATGAATTAAAGCCTTAAGCATAATATATGTAACTGTAAAACTACTAAAAGAAAACATAGTGAAAAAGCAATGATTTTTTTTAGATATGACCCCAAAAGCATAGGCAACAAGGCAAGAATAGACAATAGGATTTACATTAAACAAACAAACAAACAAAAAATTGCATTTTGCACAGCAAAGGAAACAATCAACATACTGAAGAGATAACCTATGGAATAAGAGAAATCTTTGCAACCTGTACATCTGATAAGGGGCTAAATCCAAAGTATATAAGGAACTCAAACACTCATTAGTAAGTAAAGAAATAACCTGGTTAAAAGTGAGCAAAGGACTTGAATGGATATTTCTTAAAAGATGACATAAGAAATGGCCAAACAAATATATTTTTGAATGCCTAAATTATTAATCATCAGGAAAACACAAGTGAAAATTACAAGGAGATATCACCTCACATTTGTTAAAATGTATATTACCAAAAAGACAAAAGATAAATATTAGTGATTATGCGGAGGAAAGGGAATCCTACACACTTTTGATAGGAATGCAGATTAGTATATTACAAAAAACAGGTTCTCAAAAAATTAGAAATAGAACTACCACATGATCCAGCAATCTCACTACTGCTGGTGTATATACAAATGTAATGAAATTAATATGTTGAAGAGATATCTGTACTCCATGTTTATTGCAACATTATTCACAATTGTCAAGATATGGAAATCACCTAGGTGCTCATTGATAGATAAATGAATAATGAAAATATGGGATATATACATATGATGGAATTCTATTCATCCTTAAAAAAGAAGAAAATTCTGTCTTTTGCAACAATATGGATGATCCTACAGGACATCATGTTAAGCAAAATAAGCTAGGCATAGAAAAACAAATAGAGCACACTCTCAACTTATACATGGAATCTAAAAAATTCAGACTCATAGAAGCAGAGAATAGAATGATTGTTACCAGTGGCTGGTAATGGGAATGGGAAATGAGAGATGTTGGTCAAAGTTTACAAAATTTCATTTAGACAGAAGTAATAAATTCTTGACATCTATTGTTTAATGTGGTGACTGTAATTAATGTATTGTAAACTTGAAAATTGCCAAAGGAATAGAATTTAAGTGTTCTTGCCACACACACACAAAATAAGCAAATAATATGATGAATATATTAACTACACTGATTTAATCATCATACAGTGTATAGTCATCTAAAAATAATGTTTTATAACATAAATAGATATCCTTTTTATTTATTTGTCAATTAAACCATTATAAAGCATAGAGAAAAAAGAATTCCATGGACTGGTGGTTGGCATGCTTAAGCTAAATAAAGTGCTCAGGTGATTTCAATCATAGTAAACTGCTGAAGATAGCTATTAATATGTTAGAGATGCTAGAGTTATACTGTCCAAGATAGAGGACATTTGCCACTGTAGCTAATTAAATTTACATTTGCATTAACTGAAATTCAATTCAATTAAAAATTTAGTTCTATAGTCACAGTGGCCAAATTTTACATCTTTAATGGTCACATTTGGCTAGTGGCTACTCTGTTGGATAGTGCAAATGTAGAAGACTGTCTTTGTTGCTGAAGGTTTTATGCATAGCACTGCTCTAGACTATGGCTTACTCAACAGTGATCCATGAAATCTTAAGTGCTAAGAATGATTTCCAGTATATTTGAAATGTAAAATTTGGGTCACATATTTGTGTGTTCATTTTTTTCCTCCTGGGGAAAAGGCTGTGGCATTCCTCAGATTCTCAAAAGTCTTATTATTCAAAAATATTAATTAAAAAACATGTTGCATTACTTTAAGAGTTCTTTTTGTTGGCAAGAAAATCTGTCTGATTTTTTTTTTTTTTTCAAATCTTAAGTTTTAATTAGGATGACTCATCCAGTGCCTTTACCTCAAATGAAGGATTCCATCAGCTCTAGTTCATTTGCAGTAGATAGGCCTTTTGCAAACATTCTGTATCTGCACATAGTTTGTGTTTTTGGTAGAATTTTTATTGAAATATAATGTATACATATACAAGAAAGAGCACATATAAATGTATGGCTCAACACATTTTTTAATAAAATGGAGAAGACCTGTAATTAGCACCCGTATAATGGAACACAATATATTAGAATTAATAAATGAATTTAGCAAATTTGCTAAATATATATTCGTTATACAAAATCAACTGTGTTTCCAAAGATCAGATGCAACCAAATTAAAATACTATATAATAAATACAATAACACCAAAAATCAAATACCAATAAAAACTGTATTTACATTGTATAAAACCTTTACACTGACAACTATAAAATCAATTTGAGAGAAATTAAATAAAATCCAAATAGTTTGGGCATGGTGGCTCACACCTGTAATCCTAGTACTTTGGGAGGCTGAGGTGGGTGGATCACCTGAGGTCATGAGTTCAAGGACAATCTGGCTAACATGATGACACCCTGTTTCTACTAAAAATACAAAAAATTAGCTGGGCATGGTGGCACCTATAACACCTGTAATTCCAGCTATGAAGGAGGCTGAAGCAGGAGGATTGCTTGAACTCAGGAGGTGGAGGTTTCAGTGAGCCTAGATCACGACATTGCACTCCAGCTTGGGCAACAAGAGAAAAAGTCCGTCTAAAAAAATCTCCCAC
>NW_016107723.1:2501854-2508063 GCF_001604975.1 Cebus imitator | reverse complement strand
AAAAAAAAACAAAAAAAAAACCTAAATAAATAGAAAAAAAGGTCACAGATAAGAACATTAATAAGTGCCATTTGTCCTAAATTAATCTAAAACATGTGATCACAAACTAAATCCCAAGAGACATTTTTTGAAATTAACAAAATAATTAAAATTCATATGGAAAGCTAAAGGGTAAGAATTGTTATGAGAATACTAAAGATGAAACAAAATTGAGGAGTATATTCAAAGAGATATAAAAACCTATTATAAAGCCACAAGAATTAATACAATGAGGTATTGGTGCAAGCATCAACACATTGATTAATGGAACAGAAGAGAAAATTCAGAAGCAAACCCACATATGCATACTCAACTAATTTATGATGAAGGAGACACCGCAGTGGTTAAAAAAAAGGTTATTGGTCATTTTATTTATGCATATCTAATAAAATGTATTTTGATTCCTACCTCACATCTTATACAAACATCAGTTCCAGATGCATTGCATATCTAAATATGAAAGATAAAACAATATAACCTTTAGAGAAAAATGAGAAAATATTTGCATGACCTTTGAGTAGGAAGAGCATAAACAGGATACATGAAGCACTACCTAGAAAATAAATCAGACTACAGTAAAATTAATAAATTATTACCAAAATAATTAAAAGATAATTTGCAATACAGGGAACCAAAATGAAAAACAACTAATGACAAGAATAAATAAAGCACTCCCACAAATCAATAAATAAAAGATAGAAAACCTTACAAGAAAGTAGATAGAAGACTTGAAAAAATTATTCACAAAAGTAGATATCAAATACCCAATAAACAATAGATGGGCCAGGATGGTGGCTTATACCTGTAACCCAGCACTTTGGTAGGTTGAGGCTGGGGGATTTCCTGAGATCATGAGTTTGAGACCAGCCTGGCTAACCTGGTGAAACCCCATCTCTACTAAAAGTACAAAAATTATCTGGGCATGGTGGTGGGTACCTGTAATCCCAGCTACTCCAGAGGCTGAGGCAGCAGAATTGCTTGAACCCAGGAGGCCGAGGTTGCAGTGAGCCAAGGTCACACCACTGCACTCCAGCCTGGGTAACAAGAGGGAAACTCCATCTCAAAAAAATCACATACAAACAAAAAACCAACATTAGAATGGATAATAAATTGTGGTAAATTGAACAATGGAATTCCATATAACAACGAAAATGTAAAGAACGCAACTACGTAAAATATAGATGAATCACACAAACATTATGTTGACTTGAAAAAACCAGACACGAATGAGTATCCATTTACATAATTTTGGCTTGCTATATGAATATATTCAAGAGCAAACAAAACTAACTTTTATCAGTTAGTGACCTTGAGGAATCATGAATAGAGTTGCTAGGGTGCTAACCATATTTCATTCATGATTCAAGTGATGGCCACACTGTGTTTGGTTTGTAAAAAATATATCAAACAGCCAGGCATGGTGGCTCAGGCCTGTAATCGCAGCACTTGAGGAGGGCCGATGTGGGCAGATAGTTTGAGCTCAAGAGTTTAAGACCAGTCTGGGCAATATGACAAAACCATGTCTGTATACAAATTATGCAAAAATTAGCCAGATGTAGTGGCTCATGCCTGTAATCCCAGCACTTTGAAAGCCCTGAGGCAGGTGAATAGCTTGAGCTTAAGAGTTTAAGATCAGCCTGGGCAACATTACCAAATCCTGTCTGTACAAAAAATATACAAAAATTAACTGGATGTGGTGGCTGAT
Organism: Cebus imitator; assembly: GCF_001604975.1. Lineage (NCBI taxonomy): Eukaryota > Metazoa > Chordata > Mammalia > Primates > Cebidae > Cebus > Cebus imitator. Next base: position 2,506,319 of record NW_016107723.1, on the reverse strand, counting down.
GACTATAGTCCCAGCTACTTGAGAAGCTGAGGTAGGAGAATCACTTGATCCTGGGAGGTGGAGGTTGCAGTGAGCTGAGATTGAGACCCTGCACTCCAGCCTGGGTGACAGAGTGAGACTGTTTAAATAAATATATATATTAAACAATACTCTTTACATTTAAAAAAAAAAAAAAAACCTGAGGTGTAATTAGTTCAATTAACATAGATTTTAGAAGTTCAATATAATGGCTTTTGATAATTGAGTATCCTTGTGGAAACAACACCCAAAACAGAATATGGAAATTTCTCCCATGCTTCAGTCACTTTCCCTTCTCTTCAGGTGGAGTCCTTTCTGATTTTTTTTTTTTTTTTTTTTTTTTTTTTTTTTTTTTGGTGTCTCGCTCTGTTGCCAAGGCTGGAGTGCAGTGGCAATGATCTGGGCTAACTGCAACCTCCACCTCCCAGGTTCAAGCAATTCTCCTGCCTCTGCCTCCTGAGTAGCTGGGACTACAGGCACAGGCCACCGTGTCCAGTTATTTTTTTGTATTTTAGTAGAGACAGAGTTTCACTGTGTTGCCCAGCTGATTTCAAACTCCTGAGCTCAGGCAATCCACCCACCTTGGACTCCCAAAGTGCTGGGATTACAGGCAGGAGCCGCTGTACCCGGCATGGATTTTTAAAAACATTTGTTGTATTGAGTATAGAAATTTACATAAGTAGAAGACTGTACTCTTTTTTGTGTCTATCTTGCTTAATTTTATGCAAGGAAAATTCATGAATATTCTTTCTACAGCAGAAGTTTGTGCTTAATAGAAATTACTCAGTATGATTTTCATTTTACGAATATGCTATAGTTTATTAGTTCTCTTATTAATTAACAACACTTGAATTGTTTACAGTGTTTGGTTAGTACAAATGGGGCTTCTATGCATATATATATATATATTTTTGAGACAATGTCTTGCTCTGTCACCCAGGCTGGAGTGGGAGATCATGGCTCATTGTAACCTCGAACTCATGTGCTCAAGGAATGCTCCCACCTCATCCTCCTGAGCAACTACAATTACAGGCCCATGCCACCATGCCCGGTTAGTTTGTTTATTTTTAAAACAGGAAGTCTCACTCTGTTGCCCAGGCTCATCTTGAACTCCTCGCCTCAAGTGATCCTCCTGCTTCCCAATGTTTTGGAATTAGAGGTGCTAGCCACCGTGCCCAGCTCAAGTTTTTATACAAATGTTTTCATAGTCATGCATTTTGTTTTTCTTGGAAAAATCCTTAAAAGTGGAATTGGTGGGTCACAGAACTTGAAATTCACTGAAACCTCTCTTATGACCTATCAGATGCTCTATCTCATGAATTATTCATGTACACCTAGAAATGCATATTTTGTAGTTTTGGTATTATCTTTTGATAACATCAGTTAGCTCATTTTGTATTATTCAGATCATGTTCAGATTATATCTTTACTAACATATTTTGTATTTGTGTTCTGTTAGTGACTTGAGGGATGCTAACATTTGCAACTAGGTTAATAATCCATTTCTATTTTTAATTTTTCCATTTTTTTCTTTAGATATTTTGGAGCCCTATTGTTTGGCACACTCACATAGGATTTTTATGTCTTTTTGATGAATTGTTATTTTTATTATTACTTAATGTCCATTTTGCCCCCTCCGTTAGTGCTCTTTTTCATAAAGTCTACGATGTATGTGTACATATATTCTTTTAGGTTCATCTAAATATGTGGCTTTTCTGCAGATCTGTAATATTCTATCTAATATAGGTACCTGAAAAACATATTTTTAGCATTTCTTTTATACAGGAGATGAATTATTTTACCTTTTTGTTTATTGAGACTGTATTTTGTCTGTGTTTACTTTTTGAACGATGTTTTTGCTTAATATAGAATCCTATAACTCAGAACTTTAGGCACATTACATCACTTTCTGGTCTACATTGTTTCTGGTGAGAAGTCAGCTGTCATTTGTAATGTTGCTTTCCAACATGTAATATGTCTTTTTTATTTGGATTTTTTTTCAAGATTTTCTCTGTGATTTTGTTTGACTTTTGTTAAATTGACTACAATGTCCCTAAGTATGGTTTTCTATGTATCATTGGGTTTTTTTTCCCTCTTTTGTGTATGCTGAGCTTCTTAGATCCATGGGTTTATGTCTTCTACATTTTTGGAAAACATCTGGACATCACCATTCAAAACACTGATCTTCTCATTTTTCCTACTCTCTCCTTCTGGGGCTCTATTTAAATATATGTGCAACCACTTGATATTATTTCATGTATCTTGGATGCTCTGTTCTCTTTCCTTCTTTTTTTTTTCTGGTTATTTTACAAAGTTCATTTTTGTAGTTTCAGTTTTTGCACTGAAAATTTCTCATTTCTTCATGCACACTGTCTACCTTTTCCAGGAGATACATTTATATTTCACCATAACCATTTTAAAGTCCCTTACTGTTAATTCCAACTGCTACAGCCTCTCTGACTATGCTTTTATTGACTGCGCTTTTATTGACTGCTTCCACTTTTAATGGGAAATAGTATTTCCTTGCTTTTTCATATGTCTTGCACATTTGATTGCATTTCAGGCCTTTTGTATCATAGAGTAATATTTACCTTCAGAAAGGGACATTTTCCTTCTTCTGTTAGTCTACCTAAGTGGGTGGTAAGTTAATTAAATTTCTGGCTCAACTGGTTCTTGGCTAGTTTGCAGCTTCAGTTTGGCTTCAAAATTTCAAGGGGTAAATGATTAGAACTTTGTTTTCAGCAGTGCTTTAGTTGTGGACAATGACAAAATTCGTAGACCTGCCTTTGCTTCACAAGGAGGCTACATATCTTTGAGTGTTCTGACTCTGCTGGCTTTTGATATCCAACATATGTCTTGCCATTTGTTGGAAACCTTTGCTGTCTTCAACTCTGTCACTTCAGCCCAGTTAGGCCAAATAAAACTTTGTTCTTCAGCAGCATCTTTTGCCAGAGTAAAGGTTTTTATCTTACCCCCTTGCCCCCATCCAACATAGAAAATAACTGCAAAGAAAAAGCTGCTGCAAGATTCAGATCACCTCCACTTAAATTCTGCCCTGCCTTGGATATTAATCCATCTATTTCTCATTTCTTCATTTGCTCATCAAGTCTTTAAACAGAAAATTTTAATCTACCTTTTCCCATCATTTTCAGATTATTTGCCTACTGCAACAATTCCCTTTTTCTTGGAAGAATTACTGGTTTGTTTTTCAAAATTGCTCAATTTTTCCTTGCAAGCTGAACCCTCAAAAGAATGATATGCTATCATTATTTATGTGTTACTTATATGTTATAAGTGTATAATATCACAACTATGTCAGATACAACCATCATTAAAAATAGTATTCTTTCCCTTTAAAATGTTTGAAACTTTATTGTATCATTATAAATTGCATAGAATTAATGCTTCCTTTTCATGTTGAAACCATTATGACAGATAATTGATATTGTGGCTGTAAAATATTTTACACTTTGAGAGGCCAAGGCAAGGTGATCATTTGAGGCCAGGAGTTCAAGACCAGCCCAAACAACCTAGCAAGACCCCATTTCTACAAGCAGAGAGCCAAATCATGAGTGAACTCCCATTCACAACTGCTACAAAGAGAGTAAGATACCCAGGAATACAACTAACAGAGATGTAAAGAACCTTTTCAAGGAGAACTGCAAACCACTGCTCAAGGAAATAAGAGAGGACACAAACAGATGGAAAAACATTCCATGCTCATGGTTAGGAAGAATCAATATTCTGAAAATGGCCATACTGCCCAAAAGTAATCTATAGATTCAATGCTATCACCATCAAGCTACCATTGACTTCACAGAACCGGAAAAAACCACCTTAAATTTCATATGAAACCAAAAAAGAACCTGTATAGCCCAGACGATCCTAAACAACAACAACAACAAAAAGCTGGTGGCATCACGCTACCTGACTTCAAGGTATAATACAAGGCTACAATAACAATAACAGCATGGTACTGGTACCAAAACAGAGATATAGACAAGTAGAACAGAACAGAGGCCTCAAAAATCATGTCACACATTTACAACCATCTGACCTTTGACAAACCTGACAAAAACAAACAAAAGGGAAAGGATCCCCTGTTTAATAAATGGTGTTGGGAAACCTAGCTAGCCATATGCTGAAAGCTGAAACTGGATCCCTTCCTTACGCCTTATACAAAAATGAACTCGAGATGGTTTAAAGATTTTAAAATAAGACCTAACAGCATAAAAACTCTAGAAGAAAACCTAGGCAATACCATTCACAACATAGGCCTGGGCAAGAACTTCATGTCTAAAACACCAAAAGCGATGGCAATAAAAGCCAAAATAGACAAATGAAATCTAATTAAAGAGCTTCTGCACAGTAAAAGAAACTATCATTAGAGTGAACCAGCAATCAACAGAAAAAATTTTTGCAATCTACCCATCTGACAAAGGGCTAA
>NW_016107723.1:2484753-2500525 GCF_001604975.1 Cebus imitator | reverse complement strand
AAAAAAAAAAGGCCTGGCATAGTGGTGGCTCATGTCTGTAATCCCAGCACTTTGGGACATAAAAGCAGGCAGATTGCTTGTGGCCAGGAGTTCAAGAGAGCAGCCTGGGCAACATGGCAAGATCATGTCCCTACAAAAACTACAAAAATTAGCTGTAGTCCCAGCTACTCAGGAGGCTAAAGTGGGAGGATTGCTTGAGCCAGGAAGGTCCAGGCTTCAGTAAGCTGAGATCACACCACTGCACTCCAGCCTGGGTGACAGGGTGATACCCTGTCTCAAAAGAAAAGAAAAAAAAAAGAATTAACAGATTCATTTGCATCAAATATTCAAGTATTTTTATTTAAAGCTTGTAATGTTGTCATGTATTAACTTACTGCAACTTGAAACATGAAAATGAAAAAAAACCCACATTATTTAATTTTCTGTAATATTTACTGTATTTGAAAAATGATGAATACTTCAAAAAGCAAAGCTGCATGAAATGACTTAGCTCTAGTTCCTATTGATAGTTAAGTTTTGAAAGTCAGGATTTACATTTTATGGTTCAGAATTAACACATTCTATGAGGTAATAACACATCTTGCATTTGGGAGGGGCATAATATATCTAAGAAATCAAAAACATAAACATTTAAAAACTTTTTTTAAGTAATGATATAATTTTATGATATTAATTACATTCTACAGTTGGGGAATTTATATCTTTATAGGTGAAATATACTTATCTTTCTTGGTAAATAGCATTTTTCCCCTACATTTTTGTTCTAAATAAATGGACATATCTGATCATTGCATTTTTTTAAATTTAGGTTTTCTTTGCAAATTATGCACTATCATCTTCACTACTATTGCATTTTTCATATACAAACATCGTGTAAAGGACAGCACTGACATCCCAGATATAACTGTGAAGAATCCAAAAGTTAAGAAAAGAAAAACTGACTTGTAACTGGATCATCATTTTGTAAGAATTACATATTGTCAATCTAACAGTGAAATATTATACTAATATTAATAAAATTTAAAATAACAGTAATATAATTACATGTTTAACAAATAAATGTGCTTCATATAACTTTACATATTTTATTATATTTTGAGTGTAAATGTAATAATATAGTCTTTATGTTTAAAATTTCAAAAAATATACAGCACACATGTAATACTTTCAATAAGAGACAATACTTTGAAAAAAATGGAATGAAAATAGAAAATTACACCTAGGTTAATTTTGACTGAAGTGCTATCCCATTAATTGTTGACCTTTGCTATGTAGAATTAATTAGGTTCCCTTTTTAGTTCATTCTTAGTACTTTTGATTTGGATTGTAGATGTTTATTTTCTATTCTTAGTACTTTTGATTTGAATTGTAGATGTTTATTTTCTTTTCTAAATAAAAGCATATTTGTCAATCAAGTTTATGTAATTAAAGTTGAAATTAGTTATATTTATTTTCTAAAAAAGACTATCTTAAACCTTTTCAAATTAATATTTTATTTATCTGTAATTTGACATGAAGAAGTATCCTCAGAAAATTTCTTTGGTTAATTGACCAGTTTACAATAAATATTTTCTTTTTTTTTAATCTTAGTAAACATAAAATTCAGTATAATCATACACTTCTACCTAATTTTTTTTTACCTTTTTATATTTTTTTACCTTCACTTGAATTTTATTTATAAAGACTAACTGATAATCTGAGTTGAAATCTACTTTTGTGCTTTTATACTTCATTTTATGATTAGTCATAATTATTTAATGTGAAGAAATATTTAAATGTAGAAAATGGCTCAACTATAGATTTTTTTAAAGCTAAAATGCATTTTTATAGAGATTTTGTTATAATTTTTTATACATTATTATACATCAATCCAAATTACCTTTTCCAAATATTATATAAAAATTAGATTGTTGTGAAACAAAGTTCTCTACAATGTTTCTTTGTTCTCTTGGGGGAAGTGATAGCTGACAAAATTTTTCCGTTCTTATTAATGGTAGTCAGTGACCTTAAGTGGATGTGTAGACATTGTCCTATTCATGGTCATGGCTAACAGAAGGAAATGTGAAGTAGGCAATATTCATATCTTGCTATACATTTTTATTTCCTGCTATACATTTTATTTCAGCATGCATTTCAAAAATCTATGAACTAGTCTTCATGTAAAAATCTACTTGATTGCTTGACTCTTCTCTGTTTGAACCAGCAGGATTGCAAATCATTTGAGGATCAGAATGTGAAAATGAGTTTCTCTTTAAAGATTCTGGAAGATTTGTTTCTGTGCCCAACATTCAGAAGAGGAAAATCACACATGATGTTTACATAAGTAGCTTAAATGTATTTACAGTGACCTATATTTACATAATAAAGTGCCCTCTTGTGAAACATTTCTGATAATGTTTTTAATGTATGTAGAATTTTTAGAATTTACTGGGATAATTAAATTTTAATAATTTTAGATTATTTACATCTCTTCTTAATATTCTGCTATCAGAATATTATTTTTAAAATTATGCAACTAAAAAATAAAGTAAAATAATAACTTTCAGAGCCACTTTGAACATGCTTCTAAGGTGTGTTTGTGGTGTGTGTGTGTGGGGGGGTTGTATAGATATATTATTACCTGTTTATGTTACTCTTGCTTTCTTTTTTTCAGAAAATAAATCAGTGAAGGTGTAATAAAAATTAAATATTGGGAAGTACTGTTAAGACTTTAAATATAGATTTTTGCTGTAAAAGAATATGTGTTGCTGTATCACAAACTAATTCATGGAGGATTGACAAAAAGGAAAGTAATGTAAATATAATTCAGAAGTTCTATTTGTTAATTCCAATTTAATACCTCTTTAAATAATCAGGGGAAGTTTTTCACTATTACAGAGAAGACCTTAGCAATAAATAAAATCTCAAAAACAGCTAAAAATCCCACAGAAGTGCCGTTCTTAGGAGTCAGTTTTGAATAATTTAATGCCATCAAGAATCACTATACTTTTGAGAGTTTTAATGTACCTGAGGATACTACTTGTGCAGGTGAAGAAGGTGCAAAGATACTTCTAAATATTGGGATTCTAACTTTGATGAAACTGATCTCTTTTTGGAGTTTATATCTTCAAGGACCTGCATTTTAAAGGAAGAAGGTGAGCCCCAGCATTTAATCCTACAAAGGACTGAGTATGGTGGTGGGTAAAAATGCTAGTGGAAGTTTAACTGCTAAGATGTATTAAAATTCTGATAGTTTTTGTTAGAACTCTGGTGACAAAGTTGAATATTTTTGAGTGGTTTACCTCTACAATATTTTCTCCATAAGCCTACTTAGTCCTGGTGCTTAATTTTGCCTAAAGGGATACTGTAAAGAAATGTCTACAAAACATTATAGTGAAAATGATCATATTTTAAAACTGATGATAATTTATTTGTGCTCTTCAAGTTGTACTTGTTCTGAAGTCTTAAAATGATTGCTATGAAAATCCCAGTTTCTTAGTTCCGGATTCTTTTTTTTTTTTTTTTTTAACATCAGATTGAAATTTTACTGCTTATAACATCTAGCAATCTAATGCTAAATGTAGTCTAGAAATGCAATATGTAGCTAGGAAAGTGTCAATTTGGGATTTACTAATGGCATACTTCTCAGCTTTCAGCACTATAAAGAGTTTACTCCCATTTTTTATTTTGTTATTTCAGTCTGTTAGATACAGAGAAGTAAAGATGTGTCCAATTTAATATTTTTAATGGCACTCTTCATATCTTTAACATTGTCTAATATAATATTTTAATGAGTATTATTACAGCACAATATTGGGTTTTCAACCTCTAATGTGAGACTACCTTCTGAGGGTCTAAATATCTGGTATTAAAAGTGCTAGTGATGAATTTATTAATCTATTGTTGACTCTTGACATAGGAGTTTTCCACTAGTTATAAATATTAATTGTAGTCCTTCCCTATTGATTATATGTATATATTTATATACATATGTACTTTTCTTCATCCATTCTACTGTTGATGGGCATTTAGGTTGATTTTAGAGCTTTGTTATTGTGAATAGGGCTGCAATGCACATCTCTGTCCATGTGTTGTTATGGCAGGATGAATTTTATTCTTTTGGGTATATACCCAATAATGACATCACTGGGGCAAATGACAATTCTGTTTGAAGTTCTTTGGGAATTGCCACATTGCTTTTGACAATGGCAGAACTAATTTACATTCCTATCAGCAGTGTATAAGCATTTGCATTTCTTCATGAACTTGTTGGCACTCTGTTATTTTTGCCCTTTTTATAATTGCCATTCTGACTGGTGTAAGATGGTATCTCATTGTAGTTTTGATTTGCATTTCTCTAATGAGAATGGTGTGAAATTTTGAACTGTAAGTCCAATTAAACCTCTTTTTCTTCCTAGTCTCAGGTAAGCCTTTATCAGCAGTGTGAAAACAGACTAAGACAGTAAATTGGTACCAGGAGTGGGGTGGTACTGGAAAGATACCCAAAAATGTGGAAGGGACTTTAGAACTGGGTAACAGGCAGAGGTTGGAACAGTTTGGGGGGCTTAGAAGAAAACAGGAAAATGTGGAAAAGTTCGGAACTTCCTAGAAACTTGTTGAATGGTTTTGCCCAAAATGCTGATAGTGATATAGACAATAACATCCAGGCTGAGATGAGGAACTTTTTAGGAACTGGAGCAAAGGTGACTCTTATTATGTTTTAGCAAAGAGATTTGTGGCATTTTGCCCCTACCCTAAAGGTTGATTTTTAGAACTCTGAACTTGAGAGACATGATATAGGATATCTGGTGGAAGAAATGTCTAAGCAGCAAAGCATTCAAGATGTGACTTGGGTGCTGTTAAAGGCATTTTCTTTTATAAGGCAAGCATAACACAAAAGTTCAAAAACTTTGCAGCCTGACAATATGACAGAAAATAAAAACCCATTTTCCGAGAAGATATTCAAGCCAGCTGCAAAAATTTGCATAAATGATAAGGAGCTGAATATTAATCCCCAAGACAATTAGGAAAATGTCTCCAGGGTATGTCAGAGATGTTCACAGAAAACACTCTCATCACAGACCTGCAGCCTAGGAGAAAATGATTTCATGGCCCAGGCCCAGAGTCCCTGTGCTTTTGCAATCTAGCAACTTGGTGCCTTGTGTCCCAGACACTCCAGCCATGACTAAAAGGGCCAAGGTACAGCTTGGGCTATTGCTTCAGAGGCTAGAAGCCCCATGCCTTGGTAGCTTCCACATGGCATTGAGCCTGTGAGTGCACAGAAGTCAAGAACTGAGGTTTGGGAAACTCTGCCTAGATTTCAGAAGATGTGTGGAAATACCTGGATGCCCAGGCAAAATTTGTGCAGGGGTGGGCCCTCATGGAGAACCCCTGCTCGAGCAGTGTGGAAGGGAAATATGGAGTCAGAGCCCCCACACAGAGTCCCTACTGGGGCACCACCTAGTGAAGCTGTGAGAAGAGGGCCACCGTCCTCCAGATCCCAGAATGGTAGATCCACTGACAGCTTGCACTGTGTTCCTTGAAAATCCACAAACATCAATACCAGCCCATGAATGCAGCCAGGAGGATGACTATATCCTGCAAAGCCACAGGGCCAGAGCTGCCCAAGACCATGGGAATCCAACTCTTGTATCGGTGTGACCTGGATGCGAGACCTGGAATCAAAGGAGATTATTTTGGAGCTTTAAAATTTGACTGCTCCACTGGATTTTGAACTTGCATGGGCCCTGTAACCCCTTTGTTTTGGCCAATTTTCCCCTTTGGAACAACTGTATTTACCAATACCTCTACCCACATTGTATCTAGCAAATAACTAGCTTGCCTTTGATTTTTCAGATGCATAGGTGAAAAAGACTTCCTTGTCCCAGATGAGACTTTGGACTGTGGACTTTAGGGTTCATGCTGAAAACAGTTGAGACTTTCGGGGACTGTTGGAAAGGCATGATTGGTTTTGAAATGTGAGGACATGAGATTTGGGAGAGGCTGGGGATGGGATGATATGGTTTGGCTATGTCCCCACTCAAATATCATCTTGAATTGAAGCCAGGCAGCCAAGTGGCCTAGCTCAGCAGTTCCCACCTTCATGGAACCCAGCAAGCTAAGATCCACTAGCATGAAATTCTTACTGCCAACACAGTAGTCTAAAGCCAACCTGGGACACTTGAGCTTGGTGAGGTGAGGGGCAACTGCCATTACCAAGGCCTGAGTAGGTGGTTTACCCTCAAAGTGTAAACAAAGTGTGAACTGGGCAGAGGCCACAGTAGCTTGGCAAAGCCACTGTAGCCAGACCGCTTCCCTAGATTTCTCCTGTCTGAGCAGGACATCTTTGAAAGAAAGGTAGCAGGCCCCATCAGGGGCTTATAAATAAAACTCCCATCTTCCTGGGTCAGAGCACCTGGGGGAGGGGGCGGCTGTGGGCACAGCTTCAACAGATTTAAATGTTGACAGGGAGAAATCTGCCAGCAGGGGTTGACAAACACCTCATACAGGAGAGCTCCAGCTGGCATCTGGTGAGTGCCCCTCTGGGACAAAGCTTCCAGAGGGAGGAACAGGCAGCAGTCTTTACTTCTGCAGCCTCTGCTGGTAATTCCCAGGCAAACAGGGTCTAGAGTGAACCTCCAACAAATTCCAGCTGACCTGCAGCAGAGAGGCCTGTTAGAAGGAAAAATAACAAACAGAAAGGAATAGCATCAACATCAAAAAAAAGGACATCCACAGAGAAAACCCATCGAAAGGTTGCCAACATCAAAGACAAAGGTAGATAAATCTTTGAAGGTGAGGAAAAACAAAGGCAAAAAGGCGAAAATTCCAAAAACCAAAACGCCTTTTCCCCTCCAAAAGATCACAACTCCTCACCAGCAAAAGAACAAAACTGGATGGAGAATGAGTTTGACAAATTGACAGAGGTAGGCTTCAGAGGGTGATAATAACAAACTCCTTTGAGCTAAAGGAGAGTGTTATAACCCAATGCAAGAAACCTAAGAACATTGAAAAATGGTTAGAGAAATTGCTAAGTAGAATAATAAGTTTAGAGAAGAACATAAATGACCTGATGGAGCTGAAAACACAGCACAAGAACTTCATGAAGCATAAGCAAGTATCAATAGCCAACTGGAAGAAAGGATATCGGAGATTGAAGGAAGATCAATTTAATGAAATAAAGCATAAAGACAAGATTAGAGAAAAAAGAATGAAAGGAAAGAACAAAGCCTTCAAGAAATATGAAACTATGCTAAAAGACCAAACCTATGTTTTATTGGTGTACCAGAAAATGACGGGAAGAATGGAACCAAGTTGAAAAATGATCTTCAGAATATTATCCAGGAGAACTTCTCCAGCCTAGCAAGGCAGAACAATATTTAAATACAGGAAATACAGAGAACACCACAAAAATACTTTTTGAGAAGAGTAACCCCAAGACACATAAGTATCAGATTCACCAAGCTTGAAATGAAGGAAAAAATGTTAAGCGCAGTCAGAAAGTAATATCAGGTTACCCACAAAGGGAAGCTCATCATACTAACAGCAGATCTCTGTGCAGAAACCCTACAAGCCAGAAGAGAGTGGTAGCCAATATTCCACAACCTTAAAGAAAAACATTTTTCAACCCAGAATTTCATATCCAGCCAAACTAAACTTCATAAGAGAAGAAATAAAATCCTGTCCAGACAAGCAAATGCTGTGAGATTTTTTTTCCATTTATTTATTTTATTACATTTTAGGTTTGGGGGTACATGTGAAGAACATGCAAGATTGTTGCATAGGTACACACGTGGCAGTGTGATTTGGTGCCTTCCTCCCCGTCACCTACATCTGGCATCTCTCCCCTTGCTATCTCTCTCCAACTCCTCACCACCCACCATCCCTCCCCTATTTCCCCCCAACTGACCCCAGTGTGTAGTGCTCCCCTCCCTGTATCCATGTGTTCTCATTGATCAACACCCGCCTATGAGTGAGAACATGTGGTGTTTGATCTTCTGCTCTTCTGTCAGTTTGCTGAGAATGATGGTTTCCAGGTTCATCCATGTCCCTGCAAAGGACACAAACTCATCATTTTTGATGGCTGCATAATATTCCATGGTGTATATGTGCCACACTTTCCCTGTCCAGTCTATCATCAATGGGCATTTGGGTTGGTTCCAGGTGTTTTCTATTGTAAACACTGCTACAATGAACGTTCATGTGCACGTGTCCTTATAGTAGAATGATTTATAATCCTTTGGATATATACCCAGTAATGGGATTGCTGGGTCAAATGGAATTTCTATTTCTAGGTCCTTGAGGAATCACCACACTGTCTTCCACAATAGTTAAACTAATTTACACTCCCACCAACAGTGTAAAAGTGTTCCTATTTCTCCACATCCTCTCCAGCATCTGTTGTCTCTAGATTTTTTAATGATCACCATTCTAACTGGCGTGAGATGGTATCTCAATGTAGTTTTGATTTGCATTTCTCTGATGACCAGGGATGATGAGCATTTTTCATATGTTTGTTGGCCTCATGTATGTCTTCTTTTGTAAAGTATCTGTTCATATCCTTTGCCCACTTTTGAATGGGCTTGTTTTTTTCTTGTAAATCTGTTATAGTTCTTTGTAAATTCTGGATATCAGCCCTTTGTCAGATGGGTAAACTGCAGAAATGTTTTCCCATTCTGTTGGTTGCCGATTCACTCTAATGACTGTTTCTTTTGCCGTGCAGAAGCTGTGGAGTTTGATTAGGTCCCATTTGTCTATTTTGGCTTTTGTTGTCAATGCTTTTGGTGTTTGGGTTATGAAGTCCTTGCCTACGCCTATGTCCTGAATGGTTTTGCCTAGATTTTCTTCTAGGGTTTTTATGGTGTTAGGTCTTATGTTTAAGCCTTTAATCCATCTGGAGTTAATTTTAGTGTAAGGTGTCAGGAAAGGGTCCAGTTTCTGCTTTCTGCACATAATTTTTATCGCCACCAGACCTGCTTCATGAGAGTTCCTAAAGGAAGCACTAAATATGGGATGGAAAAAGTGTTGCCAGTCACTGCAAAAGCATACCAAATTGTAAAGACCATTGTCACTATAAAGAAACTACATCAACTAATGGGCAAAATAACTAGCTAGCATCATAATGACAGGATCAAATTCACACATAAGAATATTGATCTTAAATGTAATGGGGATAAGTGCACCAATTAAAAGACACAGACTAGCAAAATAGAGAGTCAAGACCCATTGGTGTGCTATATTCAGGAGACCCATCTCACATGCAAAGACACATATAGGCTCAAAATAAAAAAAAAGAAAAGAAAAAAAAAAGCAGGAGTTGAAATCCTAGTCTCTGATAAAACAGGCTTTAAACCAACAAAGATCAAAAGAGACAAAGAAGGGCATTACATATTGGTAAAGGGATCAATACAATAAGAAGAGCTAATCATCCTAAATGTATATTCACCCAATACATGAGCACCCAGATACATAAAGTGCAAGTTGTTAGAGACCTACAAAGAGACATAGACTTCCACACAATAATAGTGGGAGACTTTAACACCCACTGTCAATATTAGACAGAACAACAAGACAGAAAATTAACAATGATATCCAAGACATGAACTAGGATCTGGACCAAGCAGACCTAATAGACAACTACAGAGCTCTTAATCCCAAATCAACAGAATATACATTCTTCTCAGCACCACATCACTCTTATTCTAAAATTGATAACATAATTGGAAGTAAAATACTTCTCAGCAAATGCATAAAACAGAAATTATAACAAACCATCTCTCAGACCACAGGGCAAACAAATTAGAATGCAGGATTAAGAAACTCACTTAAAACCACACAACTATATGGAAACTGAGCCACCTGCTCCTGAATGACTTCTGGATAAATAACAAAATTAAGGCAGAAATAAATAGTTCTTTGAAACCGATAAGAATCAAGACACATCATACCAGTATCTGTGGGACAGATAAGGGAGTATTTAGATGGAAATTTATAGCACTAAATGCCCACAGGAGAAAGCAGGGAAGATCTAAAATTGACACCCTAACATCAAAATTAAAAGAACTAGAGAAGCAAAAACAAACAAATTCAAAAGCTAGCAGAAGACAAGAAATAACTAAGATCAGAGCAGAACTGAATGAGATAGACACACACACACACACACACACACACACACACCCCAATAAATCAAGGAGCTGGGTTTTTTTTTTTAAAGGTTAACAAAATAGATAGACCACTAGCCAACCTAATAAAGAAGAAAAGAGAGAGGAACTAAATAGACACAATAAAAAATAATAAAGGGGATATCACCACTGATTTCACAGAAATACAACTACCATCAGAGTATATTATAAACACATCTATGCCAATAAAGTAAAAAATCTAAAAGAAGTGGATAAACTCCTGGATACATACACTGTCAGGCTAAATCAGAAAGAAGTTGAATTCCTGAATAGACCTGTAACAAGTTCTTAAATTGAAGCAGTAATAAATAGCCTAACAACCAAAATAAAAAGCCCAGGACCAGATGAATTCACAGCTGAACAACCGAATTCTACCAGAGATATAAAGAGAAGTTGGTATCATTCCTTCTGAAACTATTCTAAACAATAAAAAAGAAAAGAGTCCTCCCTTACTCTTTTTATGAGGCCAGCATCCTGATAACAAAACGTGTTAGAGACATACACACACACACAAAATTTCAGGCCAATATCCCTCATGACTGTCGATGTGAAAATCCTCAATAAAATACTGGCAAACAGAATCTAGCAGCACATCAAAAAGCGTATCCACCATGATCAAGTTGCCTTCATTCCTGAGATGCAGGGCTAGTTCAATATAGCAAATCAATACATGTAATTCATCACATAAACAGAACCAATAACAAAAACCACATGATTATCTCAACAGATGCAGAAAAGCCCTTCAATAAAATTCAACACCCCTTTATGCTAAACACGGTCAGTAAACTAGATATTGATGAAATATAGCTCAAAATAATAAGAGCTATTTATGACAAACCCACAAGCCAATATCATACTGAATAGGCAAAGGCTGGAAGTATTCCCTTTGAAAACTGGCACAAGACAAGTATGCCCTCTCTCACCACTACTATTTAACATAGTATTGGAAGTTCTGGCCAGGGCAATCAGGCAAGAGAAAGAAATAAAGGGTATTCAAATAGGAAGAGAGAACTTCAAATTGTCTCTGTTTGCAAATGACAGGATTGTATTGTATATTTAGAAAACCCCATTATCTCAGCCCAAATCTCCTTAAGCTGACAAGCAACTTCAGCAATATCTCAGGATACAAAATCAATGTGCAAAAAATCACAAGCATTTCTATACACCAATAATAGACAAACATAGAGCCAAATCATAAGTGAACTCTCATTCACATTTGCTACAAAGATAATAAAATACCCAGAAATACAACTTATAAGGGATGTGAAATACCTCTTCAAGGATAACTACAAACCACTGCTCAAGAAATTAAGAGAGGACACAAACAAATGGAAAAACATTCCAACCTCATGAATAGGAAGAATCAATATTGTGAAAATGGCCACACTGACCAAGTAATTTACAGATTCAATGCTATCCCCATCAAGCTACCATTGACTTCGCAGAATTAGAAAAACTACTTTAAATATTATATGGAACCAAAAAAGAGCCCATATAGCCAAGACAATCCTAAGCAAAAAGAACAAAGCTGGAGGCATCACACTACCTGACTTTAAACAGTAACAAAAACAGCATGGTACTGGAAACAAAACAGATATATAGACCAATGGAACAGAACAGAGGCCTCAGAAATAATGCCAAACATCTACAACCACCTGATCTTTGACAAACCTGGCAAAACCAACAATGAGGAAAGGATTCCATGTTTAATAAATGGTGTTGGGAAAACTGGCTAACCATATACAGAAAAGAGAAACTGGACCCCTTCCTTACACCTTATACAAAAATTAACTCAAGATGGATTAAAGACTTAAACATAAGATCTGAAACCATTAACCCCTAGAAGAAACTATTTAGGACATAGGCATGGGCAAAGATTTCTTGACTAAAACATCAAAAGCAAGGGCAACAAAAGCCAAAATTAAGAAACGGGATCTAGTTAATCTAAAGGGCTTCTGCACAGCAAAAGAAACGATCACCAGAGTGAATAGGCAACCTACAGGCTGGGAGAACATTTTTGCCATCTCTCCATCTGACAAAGGGCTAACTAATATCCAGAATCTACAAAAAACTTAAATTCACAAGAAAAAAAACAACCCCATCAAAAAGTGTGTGAAGGATATGAACAGACACTTCTCAAAAGTGGCCAAAAAACATGAAAAAAAGCTCATCATCACTGATCATTAGAGAAATGCAGATCAAAGCCACAATGAGATACTATCTCAAACGAGTTAGAACAGTGATCATAAGTGAACTCTCATTCACAATTGCTACAAATATAATAAAATATCCAAGAATACAACTTACAAGGGATGTGAAGAACCTCTTCAAGGATAACTACAAACCACTGCTCAAGAAATTCAGAGGACTCAAACAAATGGAAAAACATTCCATCCTCATGAATAGGAAGAATCAATATTGTGAAAATGGCCACATTGCCCAAGTAATTTACAGATTCAATGCTATTCCCATCAAGCTACCATTGACTTCACAGAATTAGAAATGCTAATGAAATAGAATGCTTTGACATTGTTGGTGGGAATGTAAATTAGTTCAACCATTGTGGAAGACAGTATGGTGAATCCTCAGGGATCTAGAACCAGAAATACCATTTGACCAAGTCATCCTATTACTGAGTGTATACGCAAAGGATTATAAATTATTCTACTATAAAGACACATGCACCTGTATATTTATTGCAGCACTATTCACAATAGCAAAGACTTGGAACCAACCCAAACGTCTATAAATAACAGACTGCATAAAGAAAATGTGGCACATATACATTATGGAATATCATGCAATCATAAAAAAGGATGAGTTCATGTTTTTGCAGGACATGGATGAAGTTGGAAACCATCATTCTCAGCAAACTAACACAAGAACAGAAAGCCGAACACCACATCTTCTCACTCATAAGTTAGAGTTGAACAATGAGAACACATGGACACAGGAAGGGGAACATTACAAACTGGGGCCTGTCAGGGCGTGGGGGCCTAGAGGAGGGATAGCATTAGAAGAAGTACCTAATGTAGATGATGTATTGATAGGTCAGCAAACCACCATGGTATCTACATTAGGTATTTTTCCTAATGCTGTCCCTCCTCTAGGCCCTCACCCCTGACAGGCCCTGGTTTGTAATATTCCCCTTCCTATGTCCATGTGTTCTCATTGTTCAACTTCCACTTATAGTATACCTATGTAACAAACCTGCACGTTCTGCACATACATTCCAGAACTTAAAGTATAATAAAAAAAAGAGAAAGAAAAAGTAAAAAATGTATGTCTTGCAGTTGTTGAGTAGAATATTCTGAAAATATTTGTTAAGTTCATTTTTTATAGGATATAGTTTATGTCCATTTTTTTCTTTGTTGACTTTCTGTCTTGATGACCTATCTAGTGCTGCCAGTGGAGTATTGAAATCCCCCACTATTATTGTGTTGTTGTCAGTCTCTTTTCTTAGGTCTAGTAGTAATTGTTTTATAAACTTGGGAGCTCTAGTCTTAGGTGCATATATTTTAAATTGTGATATTTTCCTTTTGGATGAATCCTTTTATCATTGTATAATGTCCTGTTCTAATTTTTTTTTAACTGTTTTTGCTTTAAAGGTGTGTTTTATCTGACATAAGAATAGCTTCTCCTGCTTGCTTTTGGTTTTCATTTGCATGGAATAACTTTTTTCACTTTTTTACTTTAAGTTTATGTGAGTTCCTATGTGTTAGGTCAGTCTCTTGACGATAGCAGATACCTGATTGGTGGATTTTTATACATTCTGCCAATGTATATCTTTTCAGTGGAGCATTTAGGTGACTCATTTTCAACGTTAGTATTGGAATGTGAGGTACTGTTCTATTCATTGTGTTAGCTGTTGCCTAAGTACTTTTTAAAAAAATTATTGTGTTATTGTTTTATAGGCCTTCTGAGATTTATGTCCTAAGAAGATTCTTTTTTGGTATATTTTGAGGTTTTCTTTCAAAATTTTGAACTTTTATTATTTCTTATAGTGCTGGTGTGGTAGTGATGAATTCTCTCAGCATTTGTTTGAGAAAAGATTATCTCTCCTTCATTTATGATGGTCAGTTTCACTGGATAGAAAAATTATTGGCTGACAATTATTTTGTTTCAAGAGGCTAAAGGTAGGACCCCCATCCCTTCTGAGTTGAGAACTTTCTGCTGAGATATTAGCTTTTAATTTCATAGGTTTTCTTTTATAGATTATCGGATGTTTTCATCTCACAGCTTTTAAGATGTTTTTCTTCACCTTGACTTTAGATAACCTCATGACAATTTGTTTAGATGATAATCTTTTTGCGATTAATTTTAGGGAATTCTTTGAGCTTCTTGTATTTGGATTTCTTGATATCCAACAAGCAGGGGAAGTTTTCTTCAATTTTTCCCTCAACTAAGTTTTTCAAATATTTAGATGTCTCTTCTTCCCCAGCCCAGAGCCTGGTAGCCCCATTGGGTGGCTAGACCCAGGAGAATAATAACAATCACTGCAGTCTGGCTCTTAGGAAGCTTAATCCCTAGGAAAGGGGGAGAGTGCCACATCAAAGGATCGCCCCTTGGTACAAAATAATCTGAATAGTAGGCCATGAGTTTCAGATCTTTCCAATTTTGGGTAGTTTTTCACAGCATAGACCATCGAAGTGCTGGGTGCAGTAGGGAAACTCTACACTTATACCCTAACAAGCAGATAGCAGGTAGCATCTCTGATCATGAAGGACCTTGGAGAGGGAGTCCTTGTTCCCCTGGTACTCCAGAGCAGGCA
Organism: Cebus imitator; assembly: GCF_001604975.1. Taxonomy (NCBI): domain Eukaryota; kingdom Metazoa; phylum Chordata; class Mammalia; order Primates; family Cebidae; genus Cebus; species Cebus imitator. The sequence continues at coordinate 2,485,594 of NW_016107723.1, read as the reverse complement.
CAGCTGGGGTGTACCCCACGGTAACGCAGCATGGAGGCACCTATAGACAGCCTTTCTGGAACAATCCAGGGTGAGTGTAACCCCACAGGAGGTGCACACTCTAGATTCTAATCCCTTTCTGGTAATGTTTTTTGGTGAACCATAGAAGGGATAATACTAAAGAAACCCCTCTGACTCAAAAGAAATAGACTGCAATACTGATTTGCTGAGTTTGGGTAAGGGTTAGGGTACCTGGGTAAAGGATGGGATTGGGTTAGAAACCCAAGTTAGAGGAGTTACAGTCTCTCCTAAGACAGAGAGGGTTAAAGATTCCTCTCATTTAAGGCTAGAATGCTGAACTGACCTTGGGTTTGAGGCCCAACTTAGGAAGGTTAGAACCCTTACTAAGATTTTGGGGGTTAGAAGACCCTCTCAGTAAAGTCCCTCTCACCTAAGGATGGGTTTGGCACCATGGGATGTTAATTTTTATGCTCTTTGTATTAACCTGCCTTTGTTCTCTTGCTGCATGAGTCAATTTCTTGTTTTCAGTCTCAGTTTCACCGTCATTTTCAGAAGACTTAATTTAGCTGGTCTTAGATAGCTTAACCTACTCTTTCTCTGTGTGCCTCCTATTTTCTGTGCATTTGTTTGGGAAGCATTGAGAGCAAAAGTATTGAAGGCTCTGTGTCTAAAATTGCTGACTGAGATTTGGTATTTAAAAGCTATAAGCAATAAGATTAGATAGATGTGGTTGTTTTTCGTTGCAGCTATGCCCACTAGGTGTGATCGAGAAGGATTAGGGTGGAAATCAGGAAACTTTTCTCTTTGCTGTTTCATTTCATTTACACACTAAAAAAAAAAA